>NW_028229586.1:104043-210254 GCF_053477565.2 Lygodium microphyllum | reverse complement strand
TATTTTTCCCTTGATATTCATAATTTTTAGCTATTTCTAAGAACTTCTCGGCAGTAAAATTCCGGTATCATACCCTATTTGATGAAATTGAATTGGTTGAAAGATATGCAAGAAAGTACCATACAAGTGAGAAATTTTAGAAAGGTTATGGACAACCCCGTATCCCATTGAGATCAGCCCCATATAGGGGTGTTTTTTGAGGCAACCCCATGTCTAGTAGCAATCCCAAATTACCCAGTCATCCCCCCTTCCATGCTGAAAGAAAATAGGATACCTCTAAGACAACACTTGGATCTAATGGTGAGAGAACATAAACCTTGCATTGCATCATCCTCGAATGGTCCAAGTGGCCAAAATCTCATTTTCCCAGATGTTGTGAAGGATGGAAAGAAAAAGGCCTATGCTTTAAATGTGGTGATAAGTACACAGTCAACCATGCCTCAAAATGTCCTTACAAGACAACCAAGATCAAAGTTCATAGCATGTATGTGATAGAAGACTGGAACCATAATGAGGAGGAATCGCCTGTTGAAAATGAAAAGTATGCTGAGGATTTGGACCACGAGCACTTCTATGATCTAGAGGATGGGTTTCCCTTTGACCTAGGCAGTTATCCATCCTATGCTCTTGATTTGACTACACCTACTGCACCGCACCCGACTACCACCTCCCTTTGCTCCATCTCCTTGGATGCTTGGATTGGTTCTAGGAGCCCCAACACTCTATGCATTCAAGGCAATATCAATGTTGGAAAGTATGTATTTATCTTTGTGGATAGTGGTAGTACCCACAATTTTGTCAATAAATCAGCCATTGATCGGTTAAAATGGACCCTTATGGAATTACACTACCCCCCTTGAAGGTTCAAGTAGCAAATGGTGATGAAAAAATCATCATACATGTATGCTCCAAAGTCCCCCTATTCTTGAATGAAAATTATGTGGCATTGGTTGACCTAATCACATTAGACATGTGCCCCATTGATGTTATCTTGGGTTGTAACTAGCTAAAATAGCTGGGTAAAATTGCTATGGAATTCTCTTGGCTCTACATGGATTTATGATGCATGGACAACTCATCCACTTAGAGGGAGTTCATGATATTATTGATTTTTAGCTAATTACAACAAAGAAACTCAAAAGGGAGCTTAAGAAATGCTCATAGATTTTTATCTTGCACTTGAATAAGGAAAATTCAGATCAGCCCTCCAAAGTATATCAGCATTCAGCCTTAAAGGCTTTAATTGAGAAGTATAGTGATTTATTTAGATACCTATAACCCTTCCCCCTACGAGGCAAGTGGACCACCCTCTTGATTTAGAGCCCCATTCCAAGCCAGTGAACAAGCCACCTCATAAACTCTCTAAGTGTGAATGTGAAGAAGTTGCAAAGCAAGTCAAAGAGTTACTTGAGATGGGTCTTATTGAATCTAGTTCTTCCCCTTATACATCTCTAATCCCGCTAGTCAAGAAGAAAGACAGCTCTTTCCACATGTGCATTGACTATAGGAACTTGAACAAAATCACAGTTAAGAACCAATATCCCATCTCATGGATTGATGAATTGTTGGATGAGTTAAAAGAGGCAAGATTCTTCACTAAGATTGATTTGTGCTATGGCTACCATTAGATATGCATGAGGGAGGGTGATGAGATCAAAATAGGTTTCAGGGCTGATCGTGGGATTTATTATTATTTGGTGATGCCTTTTTGTTTGACTAATGCCCTTGCCACATTTCAAAGCCTCACGAATAAAATCCTCCACCCCTTCCTGTACAAGTTTGTGCTCGCTTTCTTTGATGACATTCTCATTTACAGAAGTCATAAGAGGAGCACTTATCACATGTCAAAAGGATGTTTGATATCTTAAGAAAGCATCGGCTCTTTGCTAAGGAAAGTAAGTTTATCTTCATGCAGACACCCGTGGAGTACTTAGGGCACACTATTAGCAAGAATAGAATATAGGTTGACCCTAAAAAGGTGCAATGTGTAAAGGACTAGCCCACACAATCCACCACTACTTTATCATGCGGTTTCCTTGGTCTCTCTTCATTTTATAGATGCTTCATTAAGCATTATGCTACCATTAAAACACCTTTGGCTGATTGATTAAAAAAGAAATTATTCTTTTTGGGATGCTATTGTTGATCACAACTTTACATAGTTGAAGGAAATGCTTACTTCAATCCCTATCCTTGTATTCCCTGATTTCTCCAAGGAGTTTACCATTTGGTATGATGCCAATGGCTGAGGTATTGGTACTGTATTGTTGCAAGAGCATATTGTGATTTTTTTTGAGAGCCGTAAGTTTGATGACAAGAAGATGAAAATGAATGTTTATGACTAGGAGACATTGGCCATCCTCTACGCTATTGAGAAATGGCACCACTACCTATATGGTAGCCATTTTAGAGTCAAGAGCAACCATTGAGTCCTCCAGTACTTCTTGACTTAGTCTACTTTGAATCCTAAGCAAAGGAGATGGATTGCAACCTTGCAAAACTATAATTTTGACATCTCTCACAGTCCAGGGCAAAGATAACATTGTGGCTAATTCACTCTCATAGATGTGGGCATGCAGAGTGTGTTCCATTTTAGAGTTGCATAGTGATTGGATTGAGGAACTTCAGGAAGCTTATTTGTTGGATGAGGACTTTAGCCACATATTTTAGAAATTAAAGCATGGGGTGTTGGCCGAAAACTCCCAATATCAGCTCAAACATGGCCTTATTTGGTCCCACGGTAAGATTGTCATTTCCCACACTTCTCCCTTCACATAGAAGATCATGGAAGATATGCATTCTTACCTCAGTGCTGGTCATTTGGGTGTTTTCAGAACCTACGATAGGATTTCCAAGAGCTTTCACTGAAAAGTCTTATGGAGGGATATCAAGATTTTGTAATCAAATGTGTTCCATACCAGTAGAACAAAGACATTAGACCCTCTGGACTCCTACAACTCCTACCTATTCTTGAAGGGAAATGGACACATATCACCATGGACTTCATTATTGGCCTTTTTGTTACTAGGAAAGGATGAAACAATATATATGTGGTAGTCAACCACCTAACAAGGCTGCCCACTTTATCCCAAACTAAGACCCAATACACTGCCTCTCAGATGGCCACTCAGTTTATGGAGTATGTATTCAAGTTGCATGGATTACCGCAAGTCATAGTCCATGATTGGGATGCTAAGTTTCTAAGCAATTTTTGGCAAGCAGTTTTTACATCTATGGGCACTAAGCTTGCTCCATCCACTACTTACCACATTACATGGCTTGAGACGTACCTACAACACTTTTTCTATGATGTACAACAAAGTTGGGATATGTGGCTCCATTTGGCTGAATTTGCATATAACAACTCCACCCACTATAGCATTAGGGTTTCTATTTTTAAGGCATTATATAGGTATAAGGTTCCCCTCCCTACAATCTTGTTCAATGATAAGATCAACCCCCAGAGTAAAGCTGAGTTGGCACATGCAGCGCCCTGGTTTAGTAATGCAAAGTGAATCTTCAGAAAGCACAAGACCGTATGAAGGTTTATGCCAATGCAAAAAGAAGACATTTGGAATTCCAAGAGGGAGAAATTTTCCTCTTGAAAGTGCCTAAGTCCCATTATTCTACTCTCAAAGAAGGCAATAGTAACAAGCTAGCTCACCGTTTCTATGCCCCCTACAGAATCCTCAAAAGAGTTGGTGACTTGGCTTATTGATTAGAGCTTCCCCCTACCACAAGATTCATAATGTGTTTCATGTCAGTCAGTTGAAACTCTTTGTTAGCACCTCATTGGACTATGTGGAAGAGCTACTCCCCATAGATGAAGAAGGTATCATTTAGTATATCCCTGAGGCAATCATTAGGTAGAGAGATAAACACTTGAGATATCGATCCATCAACGAATACCTCATCAACTGGCAAGGTCTACCCCTAGAAAACGTGTCTGGGAACCCAACCACTATTGTGAATGAAGTTCCTCACCTCTAAGAGGCCCAATAGGCTAAGGACTAGTTAGTTATGCCCCTTTTGACCACACATTGCTGTTGAGAATCTGCCAATCACACCCTATGTATGCCCCTTTGTATGGAACAACTAGGCTAGGAAGATGCAATTCATTCTAGGAAGAGAGACAGATCCCATAGGCATAGTGATGTAGTGTGCTACCAAGCAATCGTATATAATGATGTACTTGACTATCACTTTCATATGATGATAATGCAATAGTACTTGTCTCTTTCTGTCAAGTCCCTGTGTCATTGTCAGTCCTACACAAGATTGTGTTTATGAGTTCAAGTCTCAATCTTGAAACCTAATTCACTTGTGTAACAGTTGTCTTCTTTGTCAATGTCAATATGAGTAGTGTCTTCATCTTCCATCCTCCATAGCTTCTGCCTCTGCCATGCTCTAGATCACGCATCTTTAACATGGTATCAGAGCTCAGTTGAGCATGGCTTAGCTCTTTTCTGCTCTCTCTCAGTTCCTCTTCAACTCTGGTCACCATAGTTCCAACCCATGACTTCATCTCTCAACTCTACCTTCACTTGAGCTTTCATGGCAGCCATAGCCAGCATCACCCTGTCAGCTTGAAGCTCTTATATCTCACTCTACAGGTCAAACCTCCTGGAGCTTCCTTCTGGGAAAGTGTTCCCCTGCTTCCAGAGCTTCTTCTTGACACATCAATCACTGACTTTGGGCAAGCATAGCTTCAGCATTGTGAAAATTCTCAATCTCTGCCCTGTGTCTGCCATAGCCAGACAAGACCTACCTCACTTGGAGCTTCCATAACTCCTCAATCAGGCCACTTCAGCTCCTGATTCCTTCTAGGGGATTGTTCTCCTACTCAATGCGCTCCACCTTGGCACATCAATCGACCACATTATTGCGCCCTGACCCTGGCATTACGAAAATTCGTCATCGCTATCCTGATTTGCACCGTGTCTGATCGAGCTGTCTGCGCGCGCCATACTGCCCGCAATCTGATCGATTGGTATGGGGCTTTGATAGCCCATGAAGTAAGCTATCTTTCCATAAAAAAAGTTTTGAAAATCATCAAGTATAGCTCTTGCAATCTGAGAAAAACCAGGCCCCTGTCTCAGAAACCCTAATTCCACCATAGCCAAAATCTCCCAAACTCATTTTTCGTTCATTTTCTCTCTCCTGACACTCAACCCAAGCCTCTGTCACTCTGATCCACTGTGTTACTGAAGTTCCCAGCAAGAAAAAGATTCAAGAAGATAAGCATCAACAAAATCAAAGCATCCAGAATCATCATCAAGTTCAACCATAGTATCTTTTGATACTACATAGTGTGTTTTCACACTGCCATTGGTTGTCTTCTGACACATTAGATTTCAACTTTGTGCTGGAAAGTTTCAGAAATTTTAAGTTGATTCCATCATGGAAATGCCAAGCATGAAGTCTCTTGGGTGGTTACCTGTTATAAAGAGTAACATTACTCTTGTTGCCCATTTACATTGCATGCAAGACTTGGCTATCTTACTTGCAGAAAGACATGGAGCTGTCTACATCAAAGTTCAATCAATGAATCCATCAGAAGATTTTGAAGACATTTCCACTACCTCAAAGATGATATCTTTGCTTGAGGGGGACATGGACATGAAGACTAAAGCTGCAAGCAAAGTCAAAGAAGAAGTAGACCAAACAGACAATGAAGAAGAGAAGAAGGACAAGAAGAAGATCAGCCATGAAGACCAAAAGACCACATCATTCAAAGCTGAAGAACCAAAGATGAAAGACAAGAAGATTTTCCATGTTGACAAAGAGAAAGCATATGCTGAAAAAGACCACAAGGGCCTATCGGTCCTTGTCTCTCATTTTATGTTTTAAAAGCATTGTACCTGCCTTAATGTTCCTTTCATAAGCTTGTAAAAACTCCTCATGTAGCCTTGTACTACAGCCTCTGTACACTTTGTGAGGCCCCTATTACAGCCTCTGGATGTCCACCATGTTTATGGTACCCACACTTAGCCTTTTCTGCGACAGCCTCTGGTGTTTTGCCATGTTTGTGGTATGCCCACACTTTGCAGGTGCTGCTCTCACTAAAGCCTCTACACACTTTGTACTTTCAGGCTGTGATTGAGGAGGGGTGTTGAGAATCTGCCAATCACACCCTATGTATGCCCCTTTGTATGGAACAACTAGGCTAGGAAGATGCAGTTCATTCTAGGAAGAGAGACAGATCCCATAGGCACAGTGATGTAGTGTGCTACTAAGCAATCCTATATAATGATGTACTTGACTATCACTTTCATATGATGATAATGCAATAGTACTTGTCTCTTTCTGTCAAGTCCCTGTGTCATTGTCAGTCCTACACAAGCTTGTGTTTATGAGTTCAAGTCTCAATCTTGAAACCTAATTCACTTGTGTAACAGTTGTCTTCTTTGTCAATGTCAATATGAGTAGTATCTTCATCTTCCATCCTCCATAGCTTTCGCCTCTGCCATGCTCTAGATCACGCATCTTTAACAATTGCCTGCAGACTATATACTATTTTTGAATAGTTTTGTACTTGCCCAAAATATAGCCATGTGCTTCCTACATGAGATGAAAGTATACATCATAATCTTTGTTTTGACATGTGACATGTCCCATTTAGAGTAGCCTATCACAAGTTAGATAGATTTACCCTAGCAAACATGTAGTGGATAGCATGCTGCCCATAGTCTTCACCCACCCTTCTATTGTAATGTAGATTAGAGTAGTACTCTGCATCCCCACTCCTTAGCCCCTATGTCAAGATCCTTACATTAGGAAAAAAAAGAACTAAAAAATGGGCCTTTTAGCCCCCCCTCTCTCCTCCTTAAAACAAGGAAAAGAGGAGAGAAGAATAGTAAAATAATCCTCTTCTCTCTCCACTTTTGCAATCTCATTTTGCTTTTTTTATATTATCTACAAAGATATACTTAGATTCCTTTTCTCTCCTCATTCAAGAAGTATTTTTCAACGAAATTTTATATTAAAAAAGGAGTTAGCTACGGGAGTGTGGTGCTTCGTTTTCAATGCAAAATGATTAGTAGATACGAGGCAATTGATTTTTTAATCAAGAAAAAGGAAAATGAAATTTCAAAAGTTTCTTTTAAGATATTTTGGGGACTTTTTATATTCTAAATTTTGGTAAAAAACAAACCAACTAGTCAAATTTTGTGTTTTTTGGAGATGTTTTTGGAGGTTAAATAGAAATGTCTAAAGTACAAAAAGTCTTGGACATCCCTACCCTCTGAGCTATTTTCCCCATATCTATACTCTCTCATGGCTCTATTGTGACCTCTTCTCTCTATGTTTATGCAACCTTCATTAACAGAGTGAATTACTTACATTTTCCTTTCCCTTGGCACCTTTGTGTGCCTCTCTGTGCATCTCCACTCTACCTCTTGTGACAACCAAGTAGGCTCCCCATTTCTATTAATAGTAAAAAAAAGTGCTAATGAATTGGCTTCAAACATGATGGAATTATGTCATGTCACTAAAAGAGTGCGTTATGAAGCCTCAAGTGCCAAAGAAAACCATGCCAAGTTGCTAGAAATAAGGCTTCGACAAGGCAGCAAATGGGTTCAAAGAGAGCTAAGTTAGTAAGATGAACAATGTGTTTAGTGTGAATGCAATTCATTGTTTAAGAGATAAAAGAGAGAGTGTGCATCTATGTGAATGAGTCTTATAGTTTAGGGTTATATAAAAGAGGGTTCCACTTTCTATCTTATTCATTGAGTTCTCACATCTCTTGTGCAGGAAAGATGGTTAGGTCTAAGGTAGTTGCAAATAAGCTTTCGCTTAGAGCCCTATATCCTGTTCAGCCCCTTGGAGCATCTACTAGCTCAGATGCACCCCCTTCTCAACCTAACCCAGCTTCCTCAAGCCGCCCTCACAAGGGTCCTCCTCAGCATCCCCACAAGAAATGCAAGTGGAAGCCAGGTACAGTGGCCCTGAGAGAAATCAAGAGGTATCAATACTCTTTTGATCTCATCATTCCGAAGGTGAGCTTCTTGCGAGACTTGTTCATGAGATCGTGAAAGACCTCTACCACACAGAAAGCAGGAGGTGGTTTTTGGCACAAGGCTAGGATAGACCTGATCGCTTCACAAAAGAATGTCTTCATGCTTTATAGTGTGATGTAGAGCCCTTTTTAGTTGACTTAATGATTGATGCTCAACGTTGTGCAATACATGCAAAGCGCATCACTGTAACTCCCAAGGACTTTCAACTTGTAAGAAATCTTCAATTAGTGAAGGATGCATTAGTTCCAATGAAATGAACACAATTTGTAATGTTATCTTTTTTGGCATAGTGTTCTCCTCGTGCATCGGACACATGACTATGTCCCAATGCAAAACAATTGTATGTGCCCTTAAAATACGAATTAAATTTCTACTCTTGTCCTTTGCTCTCAACTTTGGCTGTGCATCTTCATGGTATTTTCAACTCTTACTTATAGTTTTTGCTAGCACTATCAATTTCAATAGGAAAACCATGCAAAAATTTACCATTTCTTGTTGCAGACTTTACTCTTGATGCCTCTATATAGTTTATGTGGTGCGAAGTTTCTAAGGGCTAGTAGTCGTGATGTTGATTTCTCGATTATCAATCCATCCATAATTTTGGTGTGGCATAATTTTTAAAATACTAAACTATATCAAAATGCAACAAAACTTTATATGCGCACTCATTAGGTGGCCAAGAGCCCAAAAAAAGAAAGGAAAAAAAAATGCCTGCAAACCCTTGGTCCAAAGTTTGGTGTCTGGAGCCACTTTTTTGGTAGATTTCAGACCAGGGGTATGTAGGCATTTTTTTTTCAAAAAAATAATTTGGACTCTTGGCCACCTAATGAGTGTGCGTGTGAAGTTTCGTGGCATTTCGATAAAAGGTTATGGATTTATAATCACACAATGGATAGTGCGCATGAAGCTACATTAACCCAATTTATTGGTTTAAATGGGTTAAAAGTTCATTCTTCTTCTCATTTTCACATATTTCTTTCTTTGCTTCCTCCATTCTCACACCCCCAACCCATCTTGCCCTCCTCGAGCTTGCATGGCACTCACCAAGCAAGCATGTCACTGTTTCGACCATGGGAAGACCTCACGCCAAGGCCCGCCACTTGAAGCACAAGGTGGAGCCTCCTTTAGTGCAGCAGCATGTGCTCCCCATACAGCACATCGACCACCATAGAAGAAGAAGAGATGGAAACCGGACATTGTTGCCCTTTGGGAGATAAGGATAATCCAATGCGGATACGAGCTTCTCATCCCAAAAAGATCTTTTCATAAGGTTGTTCGAGAAGTCATGCAAGACTTGGAGTTGAAAGGGATGGGAAGATTTTGGGCACAAGTGCGGGATGGCCTACCTATAGGAAAGTGAACTGCTGCAACTATAGAGGCCCTACAAACGGCTGCTCTACAGAGGAGTTTCTCATCGACTTGTTTGATGATACATAGCTAGCGGACATCCATGCAAAGCGTGTCACAATCACAAATAAAGACATGAACTTTATCATTCGGCTTCGACACGGCAAGGGGACTCCTCCATAGGTTATGAGATTAATGATGCAAGGTTTTGTAATGAGTGTTATAGCACCATAGCATCTTGGAAGGCCAAAATTTTTTGTATAATTTTCCACATTGGAATATTTATTTATATATACATAATATCTCATGTGATGTGTACAAATAATTGAATAAAGTTGTTTTGTTTTGTCTCTTGAAACACACGACTCTAAATTTTTGTTTAATGTATGCATGCATCGAAAGTAGTAATACGTAGGATACAAGTTACATTATTGCTTATGCACAATCGCAAGTGCAGTACTACGCGTTGACATAGTTAAATTAGATTATGTTAACATATGCGAATGCATCATTTACGTACCACACATTATCATCATACTTACACGAACCACACATTTATTCAATATATATTGATTTATAGGGACAAAGTAAAATATCTTATATTCATCAAGAAAAATACATGCGATGGTTGATAGTGATGGCAAATACAAAAAGCTGATAGACAACAAGAACTCTCATTGGTTCCTTGGCTTTTTCATCGGTGGAGAGGAGAAGCTAGCGTCCGATGAAAATATAAGTTCATTCTTTGCTTCAAAAATGATGCGCTCCCTCTTTAGCTCTTTCTCTAGGAGAAGCGGATCTGATACTTTAGCAAGGTCACCTAATGTAGCAAGCACGCACATTGCTCCACCATGCGTTTAGTCAAACAAGTAAAGAAGCTTTGACCACTTGATTAGCACCACCCTCTCCAAGCTAGATGTCACAGGTATTGCTCGAAAAGGTCCAAACTTGGTCAAAGCTCAAATTTTCATGATTGTTTATTGCCCTCGTGGTGAGAAATTCTTATGGAAGACCACCAAGTCTACAACAAGGTTCCCAATGTACTCCTTCAGAGCTAAATCCTTCCATCGATCCGCATGCCGAGTGCCTTCTTGCCTTGATGCAAACTCATCTATATACAATATGTCCTGAATGACAAAGTCAAATCAAACAATATATTTAGCAACTAACCTAAAGTTTTCAGAAAGTGATGAAACTTGACAGTACAGGGTGCATCGGGTCCTCAGGAGTCCACCCGGTGAAATCTTGGCCAAAAATGATGCATGCCGCTACCCTGTTCAAAGTCTAGCATTTGGGGCCACTTTGCCCTGCTGTCCAAAGTCTGGCATCCCCTATCCGAAGTCTAGGCCACTTTTTGGGCAAATTTTCTCTGTCCAAAGTCTAGCATCCCCTGTTGGAAGTCTAGCATCAAGGGCCACTTTTTAGGCCAAAAAGTGGCCCTAGACGCCATACTTCAGACAATGTAGATGCATGCATCATTTTTGGCCAAGATTTCACCAGTGGACTCCACGGGACCTGATGCACCCTACTGTCAAGTTTCATTGCACAAAAATATATGGTAGTTAGAAATATCACCTTCTCTAGATCATCTTGTATCTTCATTTCCTCGTGTGCCAGTGAGGCACCTCTTTGGGCAGTGGAATCTACAAGCTCCTTGGTATGAAATTGGGGCCTTGGTCCGAAGAATAGATCATGTTGTAGTGCTTCAAATTCAGCATCTGACACAAGGTAATCTTCTTCAACCGAGGTAATGTGCTCCTGTGCTGCTATGATGGCACTCACTATATCTAAACTTGTGCCATCATATCTTCCAATCTCTGCCATCATCGGATGCATATCCATGTAATCATAATCGATTAGGTCTTCCATCGAATCCCTAACTAGGATGGAAAAAAACTCTTCTAAGCTTGTGGCATCATATCTTCCAATCTCTGCCATCGTCGGATGCACATCCATGTAATCATAATCGATCAAGTCTTCCATCCATTAGGGGAGTTTTGAGGTCTCGAAAATGCCTTTTAGGATGTGGAGAGAGAGTGCTCTAGACCAATAAGAGCAAAGCCTCCGTAACGGAACTTCTAATTAAAAAAAATTAAAAAATCATTTTACAAAAATATATAAATATGATAATATTACGAATTTGTATTTTTATTATGTATTTTTAGTCTCTTATATTCGTGATTATGACATATTTTGCATTAATGGCATGGAGTCTCGGCTACTTTTATTTAATGATGTTTCTAGATTAATGATAATGACTGATGTAATCGAAATTCAAATTGGTGAAAAGCATGGCGCTCAGTTTTTTCCCTCCTTTCTTTTATTCCTCTATTGTTTTTCCCTCCGTTATGATAGCCTAGTCCTCTCTCTCTCTCTCTCTGTGTGTGTGTGTGTGTGTGTGTGTGTGTGTGTGTGTGTGTGTGTGTGTGTGTGTGCATGTATCTCTCTCTTCTACCATGGATACAGAAATTCGACCTTCAACAAGGCGTCCAAGCTCCCAAATCACATCCATATCAGTGTTTAACTCATTCCAAACTGATGGAAGATGGATTCCTACTATCATTAGCAAAGGTAGTTGGATCACCATGCAACAAGCAAAACGTGGAAAAAGGCAAAGACATGAGAGCTCGTTTATCTCTGCTTGGAAGGGCAGAATCCGAGATTTTAAGCTTGGAGAAAATAAGAATAGTATCAAAGAGGTACTAGTGCAACATGTGTTCATGCATAGAGAGCTGTGTTTGAAACCTGGATCTTCAAAGCTTCCAATGCATAGACCAAATTGTAAGAATTTGATTCTTAAAGTTTTTCCTTTCTTAAATATGGTTTAGGTTTTTCCATTATAATATTTGTTTGTCTTGTAGATGTCTATCCCTCTAATCTTGAGGAATGGCAACCAGTGGAATCTATTATTGATGTTATTGATGTTATACATGGTTCAATTGGAGAAGAAATGTATAGAGGTAGAAAGAAGACAGAGCTTGCAGAGAATGGAATATTCTTTTATGACCATTCTTATGTTATTCCTATGCGGTGTTGCCAATGGGGATCAATAAAACTCCTTCCTTTGCCAGATTTTTCAAGCTTTGAGTGGCCTTTGCCAAGTCCAGCTACTAGTGAGGGCTATAGATGTAAGATATTTTCTGAGATCCAGAAAGCACTAAAATCTAATATCTCAAGTAGGCTAAGAAAAGTTACTTTATTTATGCCTATTAATATATTTATTGATTTCTTCTCTAATATGGAGATAAGAATAACAAAAACCATGCTTTCAGTGAAGAGACTAACATATGATCATATCATACAATTTGTTGATGAAGGATGGGATACAAGGACAGAAGGAAAAATTATATGTAAGATAGATCAAGACTCTATAGCTTGTAAATATATGATTGCTACTCAAAATTTTATCCTTAGCTTTTACTATAGTCGATGGCATTTTGTTGGTAGTAGTCTAGTTGCTTTAAACCAGAATCTTAATGACTTCAGCAAGGATCCTATTGTGGATCTTGATATTTGGTTCAACGAGGATATTATTGCAATCTTAAAGATCAGAAAATCATGTACGCTACATCAAGTGAGGATGGATTTACAAAATGAAGACATTGAACTACCATGCTCCTTTGTATTCCAACTTGACAAGAAACGAGTAAGTTTTCACATCATATTATATCTACTTAGATGTATATCAAGATCTCACTTTCTAACTAACAAACATTTGTAATTTATTTTTTGCAGATATCGAAAAGGAGAGAAAATAAAATACACTGCAATGACATTCAAGAAAAGATATCTTTACTATCAATATAAAATACATGTACAAATTTTGTAGCAGATGTCTATCTGCCATCTCTATGAGATATACAAGGGCTGAAGGGCAAATTTCTATATATGAAGGCCTACAAGGCGATATGGCAAAGCTATTTCTTTTTTGGAGAACTATCCTTTCTAGGAGTCCTTTTGTCTTGCTTTGATGTCTTGGGTATAGAAGGTGTTGAAGCTATAGATTTGCCTTCCGTGGTTATAGGCACCGCATCTCCTTCATGGTGCAAATCCCCACCAATCTCTGTTGTTGGTTGTATACAATTGACCATCATATACTTCAAGAGCTTTGCTCTGATGTACCAAATATGCTCAGATGTATAGCAATCCTTCGAAAACTGTCACACATTTATAGAAAAAATAGTTTTAGTTCATTATTGTTCTTACAGTAGACTATATTTTTATCATCAATGGACTATTTGCAATTAATATCTATCTTAAAGTTTAGCATCTTTCATATTACCTTTACATGTTTATCATCATTAAGATAAACAAAGTTAACCATTCTTCTAGCATTTGCAATCACCCTCCAGCCATAAGAATGGCTATCATCCTGATGGGGACACTGCAACCACCAACACAAAGTAAAACTATAAAGAGGACGAATTGTAGTTCATAGAATAAACTCATGTTTCAATTATTTTAATGAATAACTTACCGCAACTTGTCTATATTGCATTGTTGCAAGCAAATCAGATGGCATAGGAGGTCTTTTCTCTAGCTCTTCAATTAATCTTTTGGCACCTCTGTATATAAAATATGTTGAAATTTAGAGTACTTACAAAAAAAAGAATTGAAATATCAAGGAGCCCTTGGATAATATAACTTACAATTTAGCATTTCCATGGCTTCCTTTCATAGAGTTGATTAAAAAGCATTGCTTATCCACAAGGTCTATTGCAATCAAGCTCCAATGAGAACTAAAAGCAATCATATCTCAACAAATTAGTAGGATAAAATCTCAAAAACTCTAATAGAATATTGAATCACTTACTTTTCATTATATGGAATTATAAGCAGCTCCAAAGTATGGAAGTCAATCAAATTGAGCCAGTGCTCAATAAAACTTGCATCAAGCTCATTCCTCATAAAGAATGAGACAGATGGATCAAAAACCTCAATTTTTTGTTGTATATCCAAAGGAAACTCATGCATTATACACCTAGAAAAGGCATAGAAATAGTGAGTATAAACAAGAAAAATCTTATTGCTAAAAAAATATCAAAAAGTATAAGTAATTATGGATGGACATACCTTAGGCCAGCAAGAATAAGAGTGTCATTTACTTCTCTTCTTTTATCCTTAAGAATCTGAACACATCCAGCATCAAAGGAGAGAACCTCAGTTCTTTTGCCTAAGTCACCAGGTAAGAAACAAAACACACTGAATCCTTTTGGATTAGTTGCTTCAAGAAGGGTGGCTAGCTCATTTTCAAAGGACTCTAGTTGCTCTATTTCCCTTTCTTCAACCCTTTGCTTCCTATACTCTCTCCATTTATCTGCTTGTTCCTCTTTAGCCTTCTCCTCTTTTTCATGTTGCCTTGTATCCTTCTCATGGGTGACCCTTGTATCCTTCTCATGGGTGACATCCTCAACCCTGACACCAGAATCATCTTTCTTTCTTCTAGCTGGGGGCACATTAAGGATATTAAATGTCTTCATATCAGTGAGGGGAATTGGCTCAAGGACCTTTGAAAATCTATACCTTAGCCTCCTAAGAATTACCATGTCCTTGTCCATGAGTGTGAGCCTATGAGCATGAGCAGCACAAATGTAGGCATCTTGGAAAAACTCAATTAGAAAATCCTCTGTGGCTTCTTGTATACAATTAAGAGCTGTTCTTGTCCATCTGAAACTATCCAAACTATATCTGTCACAAATTTCCCTGACAAGCCTCTGAAAAGATAACTTTGGAATTGCATTGTCAAGAGCATTTACTGCCTTCCTAATCTCCCTTAGACACCTGACATTTTGAGAAAACCTTCTCCTTGGCTTTGACTTTCTAGAGAGCCTCTGAGGCTTTGAAGACTGATGAATCTTTGATGCTAAATCCCTCGGATCAATCTTCCCTTTTCTTGCTGTTGACTTAGTCCTAGCCATCTGCCAAAAAAACATATGTTACTTCTTCTCCAGCATGTAAAGCAAAACGCGAGTCCCAGACAAGAGTTATCTATGCTGCATGGCGTTTTCTCTTATCAGCTGAATTTTTCTCGAGCTGTCTAGTGAAACGCGAGTGTCAAGCAAGGCGCCTCCTTGCAGCTGCTTCTTTTCGCGTTTCACCGGACTTGTTGTCCATTGTGTCCAGTGAAACGCGAATTTAAGCCAGGAAACCTGCTTGAAGTACCTTATTTTCGCGTTTCACCGGACAGCTCATGAATAGCATAAAAATTGACAATGTGAAACGCGAGTGTCAAGCAAGACGCCTCCTTGCAGCTGCCTCTTTTCGCGTTTCACCGGACTTGTTGTCCATTGTGTCCAGTGAAATGCGAATTTAAGCCAGGAAACCTGCTTGAAGCACCTTATTTTCGCGTTTCACCGGACAGCTCATGAATAGCATAAAAATTGACAAAACCAAGAAAAAAGAGCTTTGATCCAAGGAAATCTTTTAAGATTACTTAAAATATCCATAGGGAGGAAAGAAACAGGCACCAAGAGCATGGAATGCTCAGATAAGTAATTATTAACAGCAGCATGGATTTCAGATAGCTCATGCAGATCACAGTAAGATTTCCTTAAATATCAACAATATTAAGGAATGCTTTCACTGTGGAAAAAATTCTTTTGTAGTGGTCATGAGCTAATAATAACATAAAGGATTAAGGAAAAATATTAAAACAATGCATTGAATGGAGCTTGTTATTGAAAAGCAAGATGCAGAAACCATACCTTCTTTTCAACTTGTTCTTCACAATCTCAGCCTAACGATGACAATATGCTTGAAGGTTTGCTTTGTTGGAGAAGTAGTGAAATGCTTGGAGATTGGAAGGAAATGCTTGCAGACTGGAAGGAACACCAAAAACAAAGATGGAGTAGCGATGAAATGCGATGAAAGCTGAAGGCGGTGAATTTGCATGGACTCAACGTTCTTCGCAAAGTGTTAATAACACACGTGTGGCGTACTCTCGCTTATCGAAATTTTTTATTTACTTGGAAAAGGGTTATTTAACACACGTGTAACGTATTTTTGGAAAAAGAGAATGCGCACGTCTTCTGAGGAGTTTATTACGCTGTGTTAAGTCAGACACGTGTACACGTATTTTTCCATTATTACACAAACTTTTTCGTTGGAACTATCACCACATGCTTAACGGTCGATATAAAAGCATTTCAAACCCATTTCTCCGACATTGTCTTCTTCTCTGCCAAAATTTCGTCTCGACTTCCCTTCAAGGTCCTTGCATCCTGTGTGGAGAGCAGTTCAACAATCTTTGATAGGTAACAATTTTTTTTATTACAAGCATTTTAACAAAATAAATTTGATTAATATAGAAAGAATGTTTTATAACACTTAAACAATTAAAGATGTTATGTGCTTTCTATCTTTCAAAAGCAGCAAAGCTTTTCCAAAAATGATTATATCATCAATTTGTGTGTTTCCATAGAATTTATTTATTGTTCATGTTTCCTTTCTTCATTTGCAATTTTTAACAAGTAAAACGCGAGAAAATGTATGTGTTGATAATATTTTGCTTAGTATCGCGTTTCACCGGCCACATTTTAGAATAATTTTTGTCTTCAAGCTAGTGTCCGATGAAACGCGATTCCTTCACAGGCATTTGCCTTTCACACTTTAATTTTCGCGTTTCACTGGTCAACTAAAAAAATTCTCCTGTTTTGATTTTTTTGTCTTGGAAAATCAATGTTGGGGCCTCTTTCCATGATATCATCTTGTTTTATTGGATATTGGTTCTTTTCTGCTTTTTTTTTTCAGGGATAAATATTTTTCTGGTCAAAATGACAAAGAGGAAGCTATCTCTGGAAGGAATGGATGAGGAGGAGATAATTGAGACATCTGATGATAGGCTCTTTGATCTTTTACACATCACTGGAAATTCTTCCAAGTTTTGCTATATCAGGGAAATTTTCAATGTTCCTTTTGATTTGAAGGAGTTACTGGAGGATCTTGATGATAAACTTAAGGAGTACATATGTTTTTATGATAGACATGTGCAAGGTTTGGAAGTCAATGGATTTGTTCATTATAGTGATGTCATAGGAGCCACCAATACATCCAGGTCAACTTTGCTCGGCAGGTTCAACCTCATTGATGAGGAATTCAGAAAGAAAGAAACATGTTGCCCTTTCCACAGGTACCAACACCAATGCCTTCTAATCCACAAGGACGTTGGATTTATTGTGTATCTTCAGTACATGGAAAATTCTTCTCCAGATATAGACCAACAGAGAAAGCTAGAGGATATTGCAAGTATGGATAAGGAGGTCGAAGAGAAGGAGGAGATGTTCCAAGAAGATGTTGAGAATCAACTTGTCCAAGGTTTTGATGTAGGTTTATTCAAGAGTGACAATATCACAATGGTGGAAGAAAAGGAGATTGAGCCAAGTGCACAGGTTAATGAAGAAGGTCCTCTTGCCTGTGTTCCAATATTTCCCACTTATCTTATCAACAAGAAGAGATATGTGTTGCTAAATGATATTCAACATCTTTTTGATCTTAGAGAATATTGTTGCTTAGCAATCCTTGCAGGTTGGGGCAAAAATGACATGAATTTTATAGGTTATGAACAAGAACCACTAGCAAGTCTTGATGTTGAGGGAGAGAATTTCCAAGATAGCTCTATAGCCTTACATACATGTATTAATCAGATCATAGAATACGAAAAGGGGGGGCTACCTACAGAAGAAGAGTTCTTGCAGGTCCAAAAGAAACTTCATATTGATGATGTAGGGTATGAAGAGAGATTGAAGTCTCCATCAGATGAGAAGCCCAAGAGTTCAATAAATCTTTATGATGATAGTCTTCTTGAAGAAGATGAATACCCTAAGGTATGAAATATAATTCGAAGTTACCCATTGAGTTTATGTTAGACTTTATTATGCATTATAGATAAATATCTTATATCTTGTACTGTTGTGGTTTGTTCTATAGATTGAGATTGAAGATCTGGACAACTTTCTTGGAAGGGCCAAGGGCTCTAGGCCAATGAAGCTTGGAAAAAATCAAAGCCTTGGCCATTATATTGGAAACTTAAACAATCAAACAATTGTAATATATCATAGTAAATTCTCAAGCTCTCCAAGTCTACCAATGATGGCTTTGAGAGCTATCTCAAAGGTTATTGGATCTCAAGTTTTCAGCAGAGGTTTGGACAAGATCATTTTGGTGGAGAAGGAAGAAGCCATAAGAGTTTTTGGCTTTATGCCTGGATACAGTGGATCTAGAGCTGGATATTTTGGAGTTCTTGGCTCCTATTTGCTCTCTTATGTAGGAGATAGTAAGAATTTGAAGCTTCTTCCAGGCTATCGGAAACAAGAGTTTTTGAAATACAGAGGTCTTATTGAGTGGGATGAAACAAAAGATTCCTCTAGAGGCCCTGTCGAGCTACCTGAAACCAAGGACTCCACTGAAGGCCCTGTTGAGGTGCCTGAAACTAAGGACTCTTCTGTAACACAATCAGACTAGAAGATGCCAAAGATTAAGGGTTTCTTGAAACCCATCTTTTCCCAACTCTTTGTTTGGTTTGTAACCATTCTGTAAATCTTTGCTTTGCGCAAGAATTTAAATATCTATCTTTTCTTCTTTGGGTAATAATTTGTATAGTCCTTGCTAAAGATGATGTATTGCTTGATGTGGTTGTATCTTTAAGCTTGAATTTATGCCAAATTTGTCGATAGAACCATTGAAAGACCTCTAATAAACTGTTGGCTTTGTGTCTTCCACCTCCATGTCTTGTATGTCTGAAATATTTTGTTCTTGCTTGATAATGTGATTTTTCCATACCTTGGGTTGACCAGATAGATAGAGATCCATATTGTTTAATAAAGTATGGAGCATGGTTGTATAGAATATGCTACATAGTCAACAAATAAGGAAAGTTATTAAAAAACATTATATGAGTTCGACAATGAAGAAACAAACATATACAAACTTCTTACCATATAGTGAGTAAAGTGTTGATCACCCCAAGCTTCTGTCATCGCCTTTTTGAAAAGGTTCAATTGGTTTTTAAAGTCTTTGAGATCATCGTCATTCCATTCAGTCTTATCACAATAAAAAAAACACTTTGTCTAGTGTTTCCCAAACTTTAGCTTTTCTATTTCGAGCTTGTCCATTATCAGTGTGATCCTTAACTGCATTATGTAGGGATTTCCACTGATTAAATTTAATAGTTGAGCCACCATTTCTCGAGTTTATCTTGCCAAGTCTCCCATGAAAGCCTAGAAACCTTCTAGCCTTCACTCCACCAATAGATGGTTTTTTTGGGACACAATTACCATCCTTAGACTTCTGAAGATCTGGTTCAATAACAACATTGCCACCATGCAAACCAATTGCAGAGAGAACTTTTTCAACCTTTGTTATAGCATCTGTTCTAGTTGATAATGGCTTCAACTTCCATGCAAATCCTATATAGAGATGAACAAGCTTTTCGATTATCCTGCAAAGTGCATGAAGTGTACAAATATGGGCATTCGCTAAAGGAATGTCCAAGACTGGTTTAAACTGTGGATCCTTATTGTGCCTAGAGGGAGCTCTATTCCAATTGCTTGAGTTTAACTCTACAGCTGGTGACATGCAGTATAAGCAAGGAGATCTCGAGTTAGCTCCTTTTGATACATTATACATACATTTGAGTGTCTTTAGGTCACCAGCTATGTGCCACTCAATCCTGTAGTTCCCTAATCCTTCAACAAATAGCTCTTCTCCTGCTTGTTGCCTTTGAATAACATTAGGTATTGATGTTTGATGAAAAACCCAATATAGTATATCAAAATTCTCAGTATCTACCTCAAATGCTCCTAGCCACCAGATGTTATATTCAGATTGAACACTAAATGATGTTGAGTGATTGCAATGACTTGACGAAAGTGCTCTATTCATCAAGGTGATAGAGATTCTCTCCAATTTTTTACATTTCAAAATCTTACTTTCATCAAGTTTAATCACAAATCTAGCCACTCCCTGTGCCTCAGCTACTGACAAGTCATAAAATTTGATCATTAAGCATTGTAGGGTGGGCAAGTCAAGGAAAATATTGTTAAACTCATTGAATGTAACCTCCTTTTTCTTGCCCTTGAAGCTAGCCTTGATATGAAAAGGCTCACCTAGAATCTCCATCACTTTGTTATTAACTCTCTGTCTGATAGTCCTAACCACAAATGGTTTCGGAAGTATGTAATTGTGTACCTGTCCTTGCTTCATATTTGATTGTAAAAGTTGGAAAAGTTGCATATAAGCATCTCGACTGATACCAATACTATCCAGTGTCTTCTGTACTAACTCAGAATCCAAAGAATGATCCTTCACAAATGACTCCAAGCATTGTTTCTTTGCCTTTTTAAATTTCTTCTTCTCCAAAATATCCTTTGAAACCACTGAAGGAAAAAGATGATAATAAAACTGAGCTGCTTTTAAAGAATCTCTTTCACTTGCATTTGGTTGTAGAAGAGATCTAAGCAAAATTAACATCACAAATCAATGCAAGTAGTTTAAATAAAGCCATATTTAAGATTTTTCAAGTGAAAAAAAATATACCTTGCTGCTTGGATCCTTTTACCACAGCCTCCTCCTCCTCGTTTGAGATTCTCAATATTTTTAAGAGCTCTTTGTCGATTTCAAAGGCCTAATAAAGTTTGCTTTTGTTGATAAGCTTTGATACGCTTTTCCAATGAATGAATTTTTTGTTGACAATCCTCTAGCTTCTGCAACAACTCTATATTGTGTTTCATCAAAAGATGATTCTCTAGTCCAAGGATATCCTTTTCTGCAACAAGATTAAGTGTATAACCTAAAAATCCATTGTAGCCATCACCAATAAACCTCATTAATGACGAGCTATTATAGAAAGGAGGAGTGCTATTTCTGCTAGGATCTTTGGGATATAGCTTTCCATCTAACCAAAGATCAATATTCTTCTTTCCTTCAAACCTCAGTATATGTTTCATAGACTCTGTAACCATGATAGATTTTGTTCTCTTTCTTATCGGTTCATACTCACTGTCCAACTCAATATGAAGATGATAGAGAGGTCTTTTATGAGAGCTACAGAGATCATTAGATGATTGATCCATAGCTGAGTTACAGAGATCATTGGGTGATTGATCTATAGCTAAGGATATGATTAGAAGCAAGAACGAAAACAAAGAAGAGACTAATAAGGAGAAGAAAAAAAGAAGAGAGAAACGATGGAGAAACGATGGAGGGAGGCAATCGAGTATCCACCAAAATTCAAATTGAATATTACTTTTCACTTTAATGAGGAGAGGTAAGATCTTCATTATGACAACCCTACCAACTTTATGGCGACCTAGATTTCTAGGTTTGATGTGACCACGAGAATATCACGACAATGATTTATTA
The DNA here is from genome assembly GCF_053477565.2 of Lygodium microphyllum. NCBI lineage: Eukaryota > Viridiplantae > Streptophyta > Polypodiopsida > Schizaeales > Lygodiaceae > Lygodium > Lygodium microphyllum. Next base: position 188,532 of record NW_028229586.1, on the reverse strand, counting down.
ACGAATTTTGATATTTTAACTTACCAAAATATAAACCTTTTAAAAATTCTATAAAATGATTTTATTTCGTAAATTGTTTTCTCTCTCTAGGATCTCTTACAGGGCATTTTCGAGACCTCAAAACTCCCCTAATGGAGTCCGTGACTAGGATGGAAAACAACTCTTCTTCCTTCATTTCCAAGTATTGCAACATATCTGATAGAAGCAAGTATTGTACAGCATCTACTTCAATGGGCATCAAGGAGGCAAGGTTGGGTTTGTCAACTTGTGGTTGTTTTGAAGAAGATGGCACCATGAGAGAGCTAACCCTTGCTCAGCCACCACCCGATGTTCCTCTTCAACATTTATGAGCTCTTCAATTGGTTCTTCTCCCGTGTATGTGATAGCAACAACTTGTGGAGTTATATTTTCATTGCTCTCCTCCTCTATGGATGTATCCAATGCAAGGAGGTAAATTGCCAATGTGCAATCCCACTCCACGAGATCTAAAGGTGATGTACCTAGTGCACTGACCATGGGAATAGTGCATGCTCTGTGCAAAGGATCCACATGGGCCAGACACCTATTCACCACTTTTTAGTGATTCTTTTTTTCCTAAAGTACCATGAGGTGTTCCAGAGGCACCCAACTCATGCTAGATCCCTCGATGGAGTATGTGCACGTAGTAATGATGCTCACAAATTCTTCCAAAACCTGAAGGGGGGGGATCCAGCGATGAGAGCACACTTTCAAGGTTGAAATTCTTAGAGAAAACTTGAAATATCTCGTCACCTTGGCTAGCAAAGATAGTCTCGTGGATCCACTCGTCAAAGTATGAGCAAGCATCCATCGTAGTAGGTAGGAGGGATGTGGTGGATATAAATGAAACAATGAAACAAGAACTAAACTAGTTCCGCCTTAAAAACCTTAAGTTTTAAACCATTAAGGATTGTTCGCATACGATATTTAGTTATTGCTTTACTTATGTCTTTGTAGAGTTTACGTGAATATGTAAATGTGTTGATGTGGAAAGTGTATAGCAAGTGTATGATTTTGCATAAATACCATAATTTTTAAATATTGTAAGTTTACAAGTGACAATATTCTATTGGACAAAAAAATTTAAAAATTTACAAGTGTTGAATATTACAAATTTTGGTATTGGGATTGTTAGGGAGACTCTACAATTTCTAAAATATGTGGAGCCACACACTTTCCATGGGTAATAGTATCCTCAACTCGGCTTCGAATTTTCCTACCGCATTAACATTGTAATTTCCTAGCGCATTATACTCAAGGGCCTATCATCCCCCATTTGCAACACTTGGGACTTGTGGCCCTCATAAATGATAGTAACATCCACAGTTGCACTTTCACGCATGTCTTGATCAAGGCACAACCATTTACCCTTGATCATCCTCCATCTACGATACTTGAACACTAGGCATAAAGTCTGTCATGTGACAAAGTACCTGTAATTGAAAAGGAAAGTTAGCCAATCCATCCCAAAATAAAATAATAGTCAACTAAGAGAGAAAAATTTTACTTGAAAGCTATGTCCCTTGTTGTGACTTGATACTCCACTATGTCAGGACTGTGAGACATTTTTGATGTCCAAGTTTTTCCTAGAATCCTTGTTACATAATCCTTTGATGCACTTTTTATGATGTATGTGCTTTTGGTGTGTCTCAAACCCTTACATTCCTTGAACGTTTGTGCAAAAATTGCAATCGGTATGAACCAACACTTACATGTACATTCTTTGAGCCGATGCTTGGCTTCATAGAGTTCAATATGTTTGCTGAAATTTTTGTGCTACACATGTGCAAAATGTTGCTATTACACAATGGCCATTCTATGCTATTGAGATTCGATATGTGCATAGACTCAAGGGTTCTATATTCTCAACCTCTCTTGGGTAATATGTACTTGAAGTCATAGAAAAAAACAAGGTCCTTTGCGAGCTGCTTAGCTGTACACAGAGAAATCTACCAATTTCAAGGTGGTAACACTTAAAGAACCTTTGAAAGTCTCCACATTTTGCCACTAATAGCAACTCGAAGGGTATACTTCTGTAAATACGAGACAAGTAGTTACATAGATATCATGAAATTTCTCATTCTCAATGAGTTACGAATACTTACTATTTGCAAATGTTTCATTGAAAGGGCACAATGGGCACAATATGTATTTGTTTTTGCATGAATACATGTTGTACAAATGCTTTTGTTACAAGGTGAGAATCAACGTTCCTTGTTTTGAGAGCTAAAATTTTACCCTTCCAATGCTTTGATACATCTGCAATTGCAGATGCTTTCACCCTGAAAGCTCCCTTTATACTTGGACACATATGTGTCCAAGACGAGAAATGATACTTATTAGTGATCCAATTCCCTTCTTCATCTTTTCTGCTACTTATTTCTATTGAGAGAATACTTGTTCTTCCCTCAGGCATTATAACATATGTATTAGATGTAAAGAAGTATGTATTAACTCCTAAATAATAAGCATTTTAAGTCTACCTCTAGTAATCACCAATATGCCATAAAAATCAACATGGCATTAAGAGATGTTTACACTTTTGTAAACAAACACAAACATCGATATCGAAATGCATATGGATATGTACATCGGCCCAAAGTATAGATTCAATTTCAAAGCATCACTTTAATCATACCATTTACATAAAATATAATGAAAAGAATAGCACAAGAATACTTAAAGAATTTTGTCAAAATAAATTTTATTATAATGAATACGAGTCTGATTTGACTCAATACATTGTATGAAACGTGGGTATTATAGAGTAGTTGTTACAAGGATAGCAACCACATGGCATGCAAATCTTAATAGGCATATTGGATTGACACTTGAGATATTCTATGACTCAACACATTGTGCGTTATATGGACGACATGATACAAGAGTTTCATGGATCATTTCCAATTGGCATGGAGATCTTAATGAACACACAGGACCAATAAAGTAGAGGATTTTTGAACCATCGACTTCCAACAAATCCATATCATCCAGCACAAAGGAATCACTCACCACATCAAAATAGTCTATTGAGAATTATGTGGTTCACCTGAACCTTGTACAATACCTACATGTACAAAAAAATACCTGCATGAATCCCTTTTAACAAAAATACTTGCATGAATCCCTTTTAACAAAAAATATCTAGATAACTTCATGAATAGAAGCAACACAAAATAGGGCCAATTTACCTATAAACTCATCTGTTGAAGATAAGATTGAATCATTGCTTATCAAAACCCATTGCAAATGATGGACAAAAGAAAACATCAATCCCCCTCATAAAGTCATTAATTGAATGAATACATTTTGGCACCACAAAAAATGGCAGATTTACCCACAAATTGAGCTATATAATCTTTGCTCTACCTTGTATTAAGTGCTGCAACAACAATTGATCCTTAAGTTAGAACTAGCATCAAACCCTATTGTAAAGATAGTAGAAAAGGGAAAATGTAGAGAGGAAGAAAGAGAGTGTGTGAGTACACGGGAGAGAGAAAGAAATGAGCACCTATCCAATCATACCCAAATTGATCTCTGCAAAAGAAAATAGCAAGAGTTAGCATTTACATGAAGGTATACTAAAAAATAGTAGAAAAGAGGAAACATAAAGAGAGAAAGAGAGAGGGAGAAAGAGATGAGCACTTATGCAATGTCACCCAAAATGATGTCTGCAATAAGGGTAAAACCCCTTTTTACACACCTCCGTATATTCATATATTCTCTTTCAGATCTTTAGGGTTTTGTCTATTTCCATCATTATTTTAGTAGGCTTCTCTAACTGCCTCACAACTAACATGAACTCCTAGAATGGCCGCCTAGCAGGTTAGCAGAACACGGTCACTAGAACTGCCTTCTAAAACAGGTCTTTCAATGCTTGGCAATGCCTTGCAAGAGGCAATGACTACTCAGACCTCCCCTAGACATACAGAGCCTAAACCTGGGACTTCATGCCTTGATTGCCGATCCCCAACAAACAAAAGAAAGTAACTCTCACCCGCACATATATAATTAATTTCTTAAGGGAAAAAACTCAAAAAGGGGACAAAACCACTTCGAATGGCCACAAGAATCTTCTTCGCAGCAAAGGCTCCCTCCAATGACTTCGTCAACCTGTATGGTGCAATCACTAAAACAAAAAAACATTAAACGTATCTGCAACAAATAGAGATAGGGCCCTCTTGGCCTAAAGAAATAGCACATTTCACTGCAAACTAACTGGCCCTCTTGGCCTAAAGAGATAGATTATTAAAACCTGAAAACAACTGGCCCCCTTGGCCTAAAGAAATCAGACATTAACTACTTAAAGCTACTTGTCCTCTTGGCCTAACATGGATAGTTCATTCTAATCCATGCAATATATGATCTCCTTGGCATATACAACACATCCTATCAAACTAATAAGGATGGCAAGGATAGCATAAAATAGGAGGACTAGCCTCATGCTCCTCATGCGAGTTAGCTAAAAGCTTGATCTATACTCTTTGTAGATCCACTAGTCCAAGCCTTTCTACTAATATCTCAGTAATAATGGCCATCTCTTCTTGGATACTATGAGCTGAATGAATGACATCATTAGGTTGATATATCTCATCCCCTTGGTTGTCATTCAAACGGATCACTTGTCCCAATTTTCCAGTAACTCCTTCTATAGGGAAAATCATGGATTTATGATCATTCAACTCTTTTCTAATTGGACCATTACATATGTCAATGATATGATCCAAACTAGACAGAGCTTCAAGCCTAGACCCATCACATAGATGCATCTCAGGGCGGCGGTCTCTATTGTTAGATGTCACATTATGGCCTTTAGTCGCATCCTCTTGGGAATCCATCAAAGCATGTCCACATGCAATTCCTGGCCCTTCATCTGACACACCAACAGTATTTTTAGGGGTTTTGGGCCTCCAAACCCATCTCATATTCATTTTCATATTCTCAGACTGCCTCATCTGCCCACATTGGTCCAATGGACTCACAGTGGATTTATCACCATTACCAGATGGCCTCACAGCCTTATGGCTTCTATTTAGTATAGGTGGACCTTTGGCATGCCACATCGTCTCTACACGAGATGTTTTCCATTTCCTTTGTCCACTCTGCAAACAACTGCTTAGCCATAGGAACCATGCTTTTACTAAAAGGAATAGCATCTACTCGAAAGCACGATTCATCTATAAATTGGAAAGGTCTCTCAAGAGCCTTACTAGGAGCACAACTAGAACCACTCATAGAACACTCATCTAAGCTTGTAGACCTAATGGTTCTATCAATTCCACAGTCACAACTACCTCTCATGGAAGTGTTGCAAGCCTTGATAGGACTTACTAGGCTTGGAATCTTTTTATCCCCAGAGGGTATATTATCCCTACTATTGCGATTTTCTGCTTGGAGATTTTGGCTACCAAGGTTCCTCTCATAGGTTGCCTTTGTATCAACAAGTGAGCTATCTCCTTGTAGAAATGGTTGGAAGCTAGGATGCACTTGTACTGAGCAGGGAAAACTCCAAAAGTTTTCCCAACATCTTTGAATATGACCCTCATAATCAATGGCATGCATCTTTGCTTCCCTTAAAGACTTAGGATTTTGCAATCCCACTTGGATTTGCATGTTAATCTCTAAGCCACTCAAAAAGAGCTCACATATCACATCACCTGGCAATGCAGTAGCTCTTCTTGGCCAAAGCCTCAGAATATCATCAAAGGCTCTAGCATATTCTTTAACAGAAGGCTCTTCTTGGCCAAAGCCTCAGAATATCATCAAAAGCTCTAGCATATTCTTTAACAGAAGGATAGGACTCTTGCCTAATCTGCATCAGCCGCCCTAAAACTTGGGTCATAGGCACCTTCTTTTCATATTCATCTAAAAATCGATCACTCAACTCCTCAAAGGATTTAATAGACCCCCTTGGGAGGCTCCAGTACCATTTTCTAGCCTCTCCCTTTAGGGTACTTGAGAACACGAGCATCCGATGAATATCATCGAACCCAATTGCAAGGCAAGCTAGACCGTATTCTCGTAAATGCACCATCGGATCCTCATTAACCAGTCCATGAAACACTGGGAGATCCTTTTAAGGAGGAGGGCATTTTTTTCCTTTGGGATCAACACTGGGCCATTAAAATCCTCGTAATCATGGCCTAACCCTAGTGTCTTAGGGTCTCCAACCTCTTCCATTTCCACCTTTACTAGTGTAGGGAGGTTAATATTATCCTTAATGTCCCTTTCTACCAACTCATAAAGTGGTCTAGGGAGACCTATAGCTCTTAGCATGTCATTCCGATCCTTTCTTAGAGGATCTTCCATATCTTGCCCCTTCCTAGGCAGTTCCATGATGGCTTTATCTAGGAGCTTCTGCCCCTCATCAAAAGCAAACTTATCCTTAGCACTTAGGACCTGGGGACTGTATCTTTTAAGCAAAGGTTTTTCCTTTACATCTAGGGCTTCTAACATCCTTGTGATACTTAAAATTTTGGCATGATGCCCCACCACATGGGATGTTTCAGCCATAACTGCACTCCACTGTGTGTCGAGTTTTTCCCATGGCACTATGGCTTTAGCATGATCACTTGTTGATGCCATGATCGCCATAGCTTCCAACATACTTGTTCCATGCCCTCTAGGTTGATGGATGGTTACACATGATTTCTCTTGGGTAGAGACCACACCAAGGCAAACCTCGGCCCATGCCACCGTATTAGAGGATGGGGTAACCACTAACTGGTTACTCTTCTCATCACCTAAATTATCTTCTGTAGAGGACTCATGCTCTGCATAACTAACTAAGTCCATCAGTAATTTTTGTATAGGGAAAGCCAAGGTTTTCCATCCTTGAACAAACCCCATTTTATGGTTAGCTTAGCATACTCCTAATGGAAATTATAAACTTAGGTCCCTTTACAACCTAGATTCGGAGACTGCCACTTATAGGCAACTCCCGGAAGACACACCACTGATGGGACCTAAAATGGTCCGACACTAGCTATGGCACTAGCCGGACCTCATGCATACGACAGACATCCCCACCACATGGCCTCGCGGGCCAGGAGCGTCTAAAACTCACTTTGCACTAAATGCTTATGACGATTTTGTGTTTGTATCCAATATGTAGTCCAACGTTCATCTTCCCTTCTCGTAAGAGGGAGATCCCATAACATATAGGCATAATGCCTCGTAATACACATATAGGGAAGCGCCTCTCGACTGATTGCTGCGGCTCTGCTGCGACTCTCCTACACCTCGGGGATTGGCCCCAAGATGCATCGCTAACACATATAACATTCACACAAACTCCACTCTTTCATAATTCAGAGTTCTAGGAGATCTTAATTTGCCTCACAAAACTTTCCCCAATGGAAGCACCCGTCTAAACCTACAGCTTAGGTTTCCTGACCTCTCGGCATTGGTCAAAGTTTATCAAACAAGTGCAATAAATTCCAGGAGATACCACGTGGCATGCTTGATATAAGGTGTATGATGATTGTGCACAACCATTTTATGATTAAAAAGTAGCCATGTGAGGTGCGAAAAATAGCCCTTTCATGAATTTTAACTAAGCGTTACGTGTTGCACTACTTTAGGGACTAGCACTGGAACTTCCATGCTACTAGTCACCTATATTTAATTATGGAATGATCCCTAAATGCTATGCACAAAGAGGAAAATCAGAATTTTTATATTTTCAACAATTAGATCGTCGCACAAACTTCATCCCCCCCTCACTGTTTAGGTGTTGCTGCAGTGCATAGGTGTAAATGGTTGTTTTGTATAATTTTTGTATGTAAAAAACAATAAACACGTACTATAATACAAAGGACAAGACCAATCTGAGGCTTAACCTCATGCTTTAACCTCTCCAAACACTCACGCACATAAATATTATTTTTCCATATTTTTTGAGCACGAAAACCCCAATTTTATATGTTTTTCACTATTTTTTTCTATTTATTATTAATGAAAAACAGGTATTTTCTGATTTGTTTGTATTGGCTTATTATTTTGACTGAAACTTAACATTTTCTCTGAGTTTATCCCATTTCCACTCCGTTTTCCCAACTCAAAATTGAAAAAATCACTAATTTCCATTTAAAAAGATATTTTGTGGGTTTTAAAGAATTAATAATGGCTCTAAATCATTACGGGTTTTGCATTTCTATTGTTACAGCCCTCAAACATGATGCAAACAAGGTTCAAACAAAAATTCATTGCATATGAACAATTTTTGGACCATGAAACAACAAAAACAATCAAATTTCTTCATAAAATTGAAGCATAGCGCGTGTCTTGCGTGTTGCAGGTTTTTTAATAATTATTCTGGGCAGCCCACGGACGACCTGTCAAGATTGTGGGAGAGAAGGAAGGAGTCTCACTTGTAGCTTTCTTGCTTGCACAATGGGGGAATACACACAAGGGTGGAGGCTGAAAACAGTTTTTCTCTTCTTAGTTGTGTAAGCCAAAAGAACTCTCTTACAAAGAAATAGAAGAACCCTATATGGGTCTCAAAACCAAACTCAACTAACTAAGGTGGCATACTAACTGAGCCACGAACTAGAGTAGATAAGGATAGCTATCATGTAGCTATTATTCATCGGCGGTGTACCAACCGCGTCTGCAACTGACAAGTCGGTGACATAAATACACAACGGTCACCCTGGCGTATCACGAGTGGGGCTCGATATCTCAACACTCCCCCTCGAGCTCAATCTTAATTCCTGCACACCAAGCAGGTCTCTGAACTTGCGCAGCTTCTCTGCGCCCAATGCCTTCGTGAATATGTCAGCTACCTGATCCTCTGTGCTGACATAAACTAGATCAATAAGACCTAGTAAAACCCTCTCCCGCACATAGTGATAATGCACCTCAATGTGCTTTGTTCTAGCATGATAGACTGGGTTATTTGCCAAGTGTACACTACTCATGTTGTCACAATAAATGACAACTGGCCCATCTGTAGGCTGATGCATATCATAAAGTAGCTTATGCAACCAAGCTACCTCACATGCAGCCATTGCTGCACCCCTGTACTCAGCCTCTGTGCTCGACAAGGCAACTGTAGGCTGTTTCTTGCTGCTCCAAGTGACTGCAGCACTCCCAAAAGAGAATACATATCCACTGGTAGATCGTCTATCAGAAATACTACCAGCCCAATCAGCATCAGTGTATCCATGCAACTGTATCTGAACCCTAGTCTCATAAAATAGTCCATATTGCAATGTGGACTTCACATACCTGAGTATGCGTCTAGCCGCATCCAAATGTGGTTTCCTTGGAGCCTGCATAAACTGACTTACCAATCCAACAGCATAGCTCAAATCTGGCCTGGTAATAGTCATATAAATCAAACTTCCTACTATGCGTCTGTACATAGTAGGGTCTTCCAAAAGCTCACCTGCATCTGCGCTTAGCTTCACATTCTGCTCCAAAGGAACTGAAATAGGCTTACAGCCTGTCATCCCATATTTGGACAGCATGTCCAATCCATACTGCCTCTGCAAGAGCTGTATCCCACTTGGTGATCTAATCACCTCAATGCCCAAGAAATAACGCAGCTCTCCCAAATCCTTCATCTCAAACTTCTGCTTCAATAGCATTTTCACATGAAGGATATCTTCATCACGTCACCTGTCATAATCAAATCATCAACATAAATGACAAGTAGCATAATACCGTTCTCTGTTTTTCTCACATAAAGTGAGAAATCTGCCTTGGAAATCTGAAAGCCAATAGTGACAAGATACTGTCCTATCTTGTCAGACCATGCTCTAGGTGCTTGCTTCAAGCCATACAAGGCTTTCTTCAACTTACAAACAAACTCAGGATGAACAGCATGCACATAACCTGGTGGCTGCTCCATATAGACCTCTTCTTGCAAATCACCATGCAAGAAGGCATTCTTTACATCCATCTGATGTAAAGACCATCCCTTTGATGCAGCCATAGCAATGACTGCTCTTACGGTTGCCATCCTTGCAACCGGACTGAATGTTTCTTCATAGTCAATGCCATATGTTTGTGCATACCCCTTGACTACTAATCTTGCCTTGTATCTGTTCACAGAACCATCTGCATTGTGCTTCACCTTATAAACCCACTTACAGCCAATTGCATTCTTACCTTTAGGCAAAGGTATCAATTCCCATGTAGCATTTGCTTCCAAGGCATCCATTTCTTCATCCATGGCTTTCTCCCATTTTTCTTTTCCCATGGCTTGCTCAAAAGAAGTGGGTTCTGGTTCCTGTATCACCTTGACCATATATGCATAGTGAATGGCTATAAATCCATCATATTTCAGCCTATCCACAGGATACCTAACTCTGGTAGACCTGCGCAAAGTGGGTTCATTCCCAGGTGCCCTCAAAACATCCCTGGTCTTCCTTACTCCAAGTGTAACAATAGAAGGAATACCCAACTCATCATCAATGCTCTGTTCTGAGCCACTGGATTCACCATCCACATAAGAGTGACCTGCATTCACATCAAACATGGGCTGATCAACCTTCTCTTTTCCTTTTCGTGATACCTGCATACCACTATCTGCATTGCTTTGAGAAGATTCTCCTGATCTCAATCTGCCTGTCCATGGCGAAGAATGTGAACCACTGCTAGAGGACGCTCCAGGTCCACTAATATTTTGTGACTGCTGCTGTGAATTCTGTGCAGCATTACCATTTTGTGCATCTACATCATCAATCACATTTACTGGTTTATACCAGCTACTCATCTCATCAAAAACAACATCTCTGCTCACTGTAAACTTACGAGTAGAAGGGTTATAGCATCTATACCCTTTTTGCTGTAGAGAGTAACCAATAAAGATGCACTTCTCAGCTTTTGGATCCAACTTGGATCTCAACTCATCTGGCACATGTACATAGGCAATGCAACCAAAAATTTTCAAATGAGAAATATCTGGTTTCCTACCAGTATACCTCTCCTCTGGAGTCATTCCATGTATTGCTGCAGTGGGAGTCCTGTTCATTATGTAGACTGCTGTAGCAACTGCTTCAGCCCAATAAAAATCTGGCAGGTCTTTTTCATTGAGCATGGCACGAGACACCTCTCCAATATGTCTGTTTTTTCTTTCTGCAATTCCATTTTGCTGTGGGGTATGACTGCATGAATATTGCTAATTTATGCCATGCTCCTGCAGGAACCTTGCAAACTCATTTGAGAGGTACTCTCCCCCTCCATCTGACCTTAGGCATTTTATTTGCAGGCCTGTTTCTTTTTCAACCATAGCTTTAAGAGTTTTGAAATGCCCAAAAACTTCACTTTTCTTTTTCATAAAATACACCCAAACTTTTCTGCTATAGTCATCAATAAAATTGACAAAATAATGACAGCCTCCAAGAGATGCAGCTTTAGTAGTCCACACATCAGAGTGGATTAATTCCAATGGCTTCTTACTCTCTTGAACATGTCTAGGAAATGGTTTCCTTGCCTGTTTTCCAAACTGACAGGCTTCACATACCTTATACATTTCTGCAACCTTGAATTTAGGCAATCCTGCAACAATATTTTGGGCCTGCATTGATTTAAGTCGCTGTACATTAACATGACCAATGCGTTTATGCCAGATATAAATATCTGCAACTACACCGGTCCCATGTGCAAACATTGTTGCACTCAATTCAGACATGTCTGCATCCAACGTAAACATTCTGCCCTTCTTCTTTCCTTTTGCTATCAAGCGACCTTTATTTTTCATATCCTCAACAAAGCATCCATGAGGATTAAATCTGACCTGCAAGACCTGTTCAACCATTTGACCAACAGAAACCAGATTCTTGGTGATATTCGGGACATGAAATACATCGGACAGGTATTTCTTTTTCCCATCCTGCATAGACAAAGGAATTTTTCCAATCTGCACAATCGGATGTGCAGTATCATCACCAGTCTCCACAAATCCTAGTTTTTCCATTTTCCTTGCATCCTCCATCCATTCTGCATGACCTGTCATGTGGTTTGATGCACCTGAGTCAACATACCACACATCGTTGCTTTCTTCTGCATTTGTCACAGAATTGTTCATGCGCTGCACCATAAACAAATGCTTATTTCTGTCATCACCCTGTCTACTAGAGGATGCATAATTTCCTTGTTGCAGTTTTCCATTCATGATGTCATTCTGCTTTTTATAGCAGTCTTTAGCCATATGATCCATTTTACCACAATAGTAGCATTCAACATTAGTGTTTGCATTTTGGCCTCTTTGCCATCCACCACGACCTCTTTGGCTCCCCCTGCCTCTAGAGTTACCACGTCCTCCTCCATAGGACTGGTTTTCTTGAGTTTGCTGCATATTCTGATTTCTACCACGGCCTCCAAATCGGCCTCCTCTACCTCTGCCTCTACCTCTTCCAGCATTTGAGTAGAAGACAGTTTCTTTTGAAGTTCCTCCTGAAGAAGATGCACCACCATTTCTCTGCTCCTCAGAAATTAGAAGAGCAATCAACTCCTCAAAATCAGGAAATCTTTCACGGACGGAAATGGATGTCCGAAACTGCGCATAATCCTTTCCTAGACCATTCAAGGTCACAGAAACTAAATCATCATCTTCCACTGGCGATCCAATGGAAGCAAGTGCATCTGCAATCTTCTTCACCTTCATGTGGTAGTCATTGATGCTCATATTTTCTCTTTGCACATTGTGCAACTCTTGCTTGAGCTGCATTTTCCTGGCTTGCGTATTTGTGCTATACATCTTTGACAGAGTATCCCATGCCTCCTTTGGCGTACTTGCATCCTGAATATGCACAATCATAGAGTCTGAAATGCTGATAGACAGCCAGTACATAACTTTCCTGGCTCTCTCATGCCATGCTTTGAATGCCTGCATTTGCTGTTGATTGGGAACATCAGGAAGAACTGGTTCTTCTTCATTTCCTGCAACAAATTCCCAATATCCTTTTCCCATAAGGAAATTCGTCATTCTAAACTTCCATGCCTGGAAGTTGTTCTTGTCAAGCTTTTCAGTGACAATCTGTGAAAGAGAATCAGATGCCATTACAGAATACTGCAAAAAATTCTGTCACTGCAAAAAACACAGCTTCACCCTCACAAGGGCAAATCTGCAAAACTGGCGAAAGTGGTATTTGACCACACAGTCACTTCCTAGTGACGATTTTGCATCAACAGGCAACAGGGATGATTCTGTAACTCCCAATGTCTCTGCGCACAAGCATACGATGCAATTTCTACAGAAACTTTTCACCGACTTGTAGAACAGTGGCTGCACAGCATAAAACTGGGCCTTTTCCTGAGTGCGTGCAGAAAACTTCCGCCTCCAAAACAGGCCCCGAAATGGCCTCAAATCAAAAAAACAGGGTCGCCAAGGGCTAAAGCCCTTATCCGCAGCATATACTGCCCTCTTGCTTCACCGCGAAGGGCGTCTCAACCTGAGACAATGCACTCCTGCAATTTCCGGCTGTGCTACCTGCAGAGATCTGCTCCCAAAACAGAAAATGAAAGCAACACTGCTCCTCTTACCAGACCACCGCGAGCTTGGTTTGCTTTCTTGAGCTCCTTACCACGAACAAGGCTCTGATACCATGTCAAGATTGTGGGAGAGAAGGAAGGAGTCTCACTTGTAGCTTTCTTGCTTGCACAATGGGGGAATACACACAAGGGTGGAGGCTGAAAACAGTTTTTCTCTTCTTAGTTGTGTAAGCCAAAAGAACTCTCTTACAAAGAAATAGAAGAACCCTATATGGGTCTCAAAACCAAAATCAACTAACTAAGGTGGCATACTAACTGAGCCACGAACTAGAGTAGATAAGGATAGCTATCATGTAGCTATTATTCATCGGCGGTGTACCAACCGCGTCTGCAACTGACAAGTCGGTGACATAAATACACAACGGTCACCCTGGCGTATCACGAGTGGAGCTCGATATCTCAACACGACCAACAACCATTCTTCAGTGCTGAACCTCTTTCCTCAGCCTCCTCTTCATCTTGAAGCAATCCGATCACATCCGGACAAGCATTCTTCAGCCCCTCTTCTTCTTGATTTCTTGCACATGAATTGCTTCTATGCAGGAGAGAGAGGGAGGAGAGAGAAATACTGGTTTTTTATCTCCACAACTAGGCAGCCAATTGAGGAGCGGAGACTGGCGATGGAGAGCGAAGATAGGAAGAAGAATAGCCATGAGATCAGTTGGGGGGGTTGTTTGTAGGTGCCATAGCCCCTCTCCTCCACAAATAGAATGATGGCGCCTCCATCCATGCAGGCGGCGAAAAGAAACCCCCAGCCAATTGAGGAGCGGAGACTGGCGATGGAGAGCGAAGATAGGAAGAAGAATAGCCATGAGATCAGTTGGGGGGGTTGTTTGTAGGTGCCATAGCCCCCCTCCTCCACAAATAGAATGATGGCGCCTCCATCCATGCAGGCGGCGAAAAGAAACCCCCCCCCCCCCCCACCCCACATTTTTCAATTTTAGGCTCCCCAAAGGGTCACACCCTTTGGGCTCTCCTTAAGTCCATTTTCACACTTGCCAATTTGGCCTTGGCCTCCCGAGCACTCCCTTTTCCACGTCTGAAGTCTGATTCTTGGCCTGAAAAATCCTGGGTGTCCATCTTGAAGTCTTCCATTGCGGGGCATCTCCCAGGGTCTCATCTGTCATGCCAAAAAATTATGAAAATTCTCCAACCGCCGTCTAGTGGCTCTTTTAAGCATTTCTGGGCATTGCCGCTTAAAATCGTACTAATTGCCACCGCCGCCTTCGATGAAGTCTATTTTTCCCAGATATTCGTAATTTTTGGCTATTTTTAAGCACTTCTTGGCATCAAAAATCATCTGTCAGTTGGCACCAAATCTATAGGAATAGCAAAGGTTCAATGATTTTAAAGCTTACTTGGATTACGAGTCATAGAGTTGAGATTGAGGGGAAGTATTGAGCCATTAAGCTTAATAGAAGCTGACACGTATTTAGATGATCATTTTTGCATTCATGTCACTAACATGGTTCATACATGCAACAAGACATCAACTAGTTTACCTACCTAGATTGTAATATATCTATCTAGTCATCTTGCTAGTTAGCATGCCTAGACTATGAATCACTTGTATCTTTTCTATTTTCCTTTCATATTTTGTAGAATATTATTATGGAGGAGAAGAAAAAAGAAGAAGAATAATATAGTTTTAAGCTTCCTATCTTGAATGCAATCCCAGTGTGTTATGTGTGACTTGCAAGATCTAAAGCTCCCTCTATTCACCCTACCTTTTCATATTCAATTTAATAACACAGTCTTTTAGCACATGAATAAACACATCGAAAAACAAGAATATATTAATTGAAACATTCTATTAAAAAATCATCACTACCACAAGAGTGGCCCAAACTTTTCCACCTTGCAAGGCCCAAGCTATATGTGATCTCAGTCCTTCCACAATCACAAGGGATATATATGCTCAAAGCCCCACTAAGCTCCCCTATACCTCTAGAGCTATCTTGAACTATGGTATTACTTACCACTCAAGCATTTCTCCTATTAGGTACTTGAGTGATTAAACAAAACAAAACAAAACAACCTACCACTTTCACAAAAGTATAGGATCCACATCCCACAAGATAATTATTTCTAGCATTTTATAAGATGCTCAAGATTCATTGGTATGGGGATCCCAATGGTATTTATTGATATAATCCTCTTTTTTGTTTAACTGTCAAAAGCATAGATTCCAGGAAAGATAACCCTAGTATACACCAATCCAAAAGCAATCGTATCACACATACAGAAAGTATATATCAATGATTAATGATTATGCCATGCATGAATCTGCCCTTATTTTTATTCACGTCTTTCAATTCCTAAAAATAAAAAATTAATCTAAATTTGGTTTCAAGATCTCTTGGGTTTATTCAATTTATCTCTTAGATCATATAATTTTTAAAGGAAAAAAATCATTTCCATTATGTTTCTTGATACTCTTATATTCACTTTTTTCAACTATTTTATGTGCATGTGACTATTTGCATAAATTTAAGAAAGAGAATCAAGTATTTTTAAAATAAATGATATGATTGTCATCATTTGCTCAACTATCATTACATCAAACTACCATGACCTTGGGTTGATGCATGACCATTGCTATTTCGAAATTGTGGGGTTTGCAAGGCTTCCTCAAGTTGCACTTCAATCTCAAGTTAGGCCTCAGCTTCGGCATAATGTTTATTGATGAGGTGTTTACATGTATATATATTTACCTCACTTTGGGGCCATAAGAAGTAGCCTTTGAGATGTTTTTTGCATGTCTACAAGGAAACAACTCCAAACATTAAAAGTCTATTCCATATACAAGAGCAGGGCTATAGTAGCATGCTCAAATTTTTATAGCTTGTTTTGATGTCATTCAATCATCTCGATCACCTGTAGATGGCTTCTACAAAAACAAAGTCTAGAATAAGTGACTTAGAGGTATATGAGCGTGAATAGGCTTAAAAGGAAGAGTAACATATATACTTAATATGAGAAATGAGAGAGTATGATCAGTAAACATACGTAAATTTTTAGGGATGCTTGAGCATTGTTGCTTCTTCTCACACCAATCACGTCACTTAGAATTAAGTACACCATTGGAATCTTCTCTATCTATTTTAAAGTCACATGACTCCTTACGAGTTTAGCCTAAGACACACTTGATATCAAATTAAATTGTCATGAAATTGTAGAATGCCTATATATAAGTATTTTTTCTTGAATTTATAGTCAAACTTTTCATTTTAATTTTTAAATTCTTGTATAATTTAATTTTACAAGTTAAAATTTTATTAGTTATGCTCTTATTCAAGGATGGATAATGTGCAAATGTGCTAATAATTTATATTTCTTCAATAGAAATATTTTTTGATACATTTTGTATATTAATATAATTGTTTCAAGTTTCACCTTGTTTTATTTATAGTGGTTGTATAAAGGGTGTTGAGATGGCAAGCTCAATAGGTGCAGACATTGATGATGAACCGCATGGCCAGATGAGTTCGCACATCTACACTTAGCACATTGGTGGTCATTATGATACTCACATAGCCACTGAATTATCACTTATTATATTTAGTTTGTTACACCTACCTACAGCTGGCAAATATATAGTGCCGTTAGTATAGTCGATTATGCACTGTTTGACTTAGAAGGCTACTTTCCATTATGTTGTATCTTATCTATACTTTGTGTACGTTATATAGTGTGTGGAAGAAGAAGAAGAAATCAGCAAGAAAACATTTTGGCCTCCATCTCTCTTCTTGTGTTCTTGAGTGAGCTTCCTCTTGTGTATACAATGTCTGTTTGGCGCAACAGCTCAAGCAAGTCCCCCCACCTCGCGATTCTTGACATGGTATCAGAGCCACGCCACTGAGAAAGACTGATTTTGAAGGCTAAAGTGAAGGAGAAGAAACAAGGTTTGAGAAAGTAAGCAACGAGTAAGAAGCTCTCCCATTCTTCCACTCTTTCTCTTGGATAGTGCCTGTGGAGGCACCGAAAGCAGGGTAGAGCGAAAATCTAAGATTGTTGTGAGATTTGGTATGTGAGGCCATTTCAGGCCCCGTTTTAGAGCCGTAAGGTTGTGGACAACAGTTTCAAGGCACATTGTGATTTCAGCTATATCGACCGAAAGTGGGTGCACAGGTTATAGATTTTGAATCTGTAGTTTTTGAGGTGTTTGCAGGAAGCAAACATAAGGTTTATCTACAAACAGGTTGCAGATTACATGTACTATTGAGCAATCAGTGAAAAAGGTTGCTTGCTGTATTGTTGTGCACGTGTTATGAAAGATTTCAGAAGACTAGCTTGCTATGTTATATCCTTGTTTGTGAAAATGGCAGAGCACTAGAAATCCCATTATTGAGAAGATCGACAAGAACAACTATACTTCATGGAAGTTCTGTGTGATGAACTTCCTCATTGGAAAGGGCCTTTATGAGTTTGTTTCAGGTGAAGAAAAGGAGCTAGAGCTAGGCATCCTTCTGACTGTAGATGAATTAAAAGCATGGAACGTATGGAATGCGAAAGATAAAAAAGTGATGTACTGGTTATCTGCAGTCATTGATAATACAATGTTGGGACATATTAGGAATGCAGAAACTTTACATGTAGCTTGGACAATTTTTGAGAACATGTTTTCAGTAAATACAAGGGCACGAAAGATTCAACTCAAGCAAGAGTTGAATGCCTTGAAGAAAGGAAAAATGTTTGTCAATGAGTATGTGTTGAAGGTGAGGAGCATTGCAAATGCTTTAGCAACGATTAATGCAATGCTTGATGATGATGATTTGGTTTCATGCACTTTGAGTGGCCTTAACAATGAGCAGGCATGGAAATCATTTGTTACTTCAGTATATGTATGGAAGCCATTTCCAGATTTTGATGAGTTGATCTCTCTCATGATTACCGAAGAGATCAATATGCAGGGTGACTAATCTGAAAAAAATAGTGAACAGGTTCAAGCATTTTACTCAAGTTCAGGAAGGGCACATGGTATGGGACGTACTGGCAATAACTAGCAAAACAGGTTCAATCAACAATTTGGTGAAATACAGGTTTCAGGAGGCCAAGGAAGCTTTAGAGGTAGGGGGAGCTCTAGTGGAAGAGGTGGATGGCAGAATAGAGGTTTTGGAAATTCTGCTATTGTTTGCCATTATTGTGGCAAAACAGGCCATATTGCAGCTCATTGCTATGCTAAGAAGGATGATATTCGCAGTGGTAAATTGCAGCAAGGAAATTATGCATCATCTTCACGACAGAATGAAGACAAAAATGAGCATCTATTTGTTATGTAGCATATGGTGAATGCAATTACAGAAAATGGGACACATGATGATGTATGGTATGTCGATTCAGGTGCATCTAATCATATGACCAGTCATGTTGAATGGTTTGGAGAGATACAGGACTTACAAAATCCAGGCTATGTGCAGACGGGTGATGATTCATGCCACCCAATTTCACACATTGGAATGGTTTCCTTGTCCTTGTATGATGGCCAGACAAAGAGTCTGACGGATGTATTACATGTGCCATCAATCACAAAGAATCTAGTGTCTGTTGGCCAAATGGTAGAGCAGGGGTTGTAAGTCTGATTCAATGCAAAAGGTTGTTTTGTAGAAGACTTTAATGATAAGTACAGGTTGGTCAAAAATGAATTAGAGTTGGCTGAATATTCACTTTAGATGCTGGAATTCATGCAATGGATGCTGCTACGTATGCTAAAGGAAAAGGAGAAGGTGCAGATATTGAAATATGGCATAAACGTATTGGACATGTAAATGTGCAAAGGCTGAAATTAATGCAATCCAGAGGATTAGTTACAAGGTTTCCTTCTTTTAGAGTTGTAGAATTGCATAAAGTTTGTGAAGCATTCCGGTTTAGTAAGCAGGCAAGACAACCCTTCTTGCATGACAGAGAAGTGAGTAGAAAAATACTTGATATAGTGCCTATAGATGTTTGGGGGCCTACACAGAATATATCTCTTGGTGGCAGCAAATACTTTGTCACTTTTATTGATGACTGTTCAAGGAAGTTATGGGTATACTTCATAAAGGAAAAGAGTGACGTGTATGAGTACTTCAAATCTTTTAAGGCAGCTATTGAAACAAAAGCAGGCTTAAAAGTGAAGTGCTTGAGATCAGATAGAGGGGGAGAGTACCTCTCCAATGAGTTTAGTGGCTTCTTGAGGACTCATGGGATAAAGAGGCAATTTGCTTACGAGTATACCCCACAGCAAAATGGGATTGCAGAAAGAAAAAATAGGCACATTGCAGAAGCCACACAAGCATTAATGACTGAAAAGAATATGCCCAAATTTTTTTTGTCTGAGGCTGTCCATACTGTTGTCTACATTATGAATAGAACTCCCACAAATGTAGTTCATGGGATGACTCTTGAAGAATGCTTTATTAGCAAGAAGCCCAATGTATCGCAATTGAAGGTATTTGGATGTGTTGCATATGTTCATGTGCCAGATGAGCTACGGAAGAAGCTTGATCCAAAGGCAAAAAAATATATTTTTATTGGATACTCTTTAGAGAAGAAAGGGTATCACTGTTATAACCCTGTCACATGTGAGTTTAGAGTGAGCAGGGATGCTATCTTTGATGAGATGGGCAGCTGGTATGCACCTACTGGTGATGTATTAGATGATGATAATGATCAAGATAGTTATGTGAAAAAAGAAAAACAAGAAACACGGAGTCTTAGTGGACTAGAAACATCATCTAATATTATACCTACAGTGAGCCCTTGGTTTGGGAGACTAAGGAGTAGACCCACATCTTCAGGTGGATCTATAAGTGTTGTAGGGAAGGACAAAGGAAAGAAGAAAGTGCTGGATGGTAATGATGCATCTACCAATCATTTGGGATTTGATGGAGATTCTAGTGGTTCGGAGAGTTTGGATGATGAGCTTAGTATTCCTTCACTTAGAACACCAGGTGTACAAAGAGCTCATAGTAATGTAAAGGCTCCATTGAGTGATCTGATGGTACGTAGATCTAGCAGGGTCAGATACCTTGTTAAAAGATTTGGTTTTGAAGGTTATGCAGCTCACCATTATGCTTATATTGTGAAACTAGTTGAGTATGTTGAGCCCACTTGTTTTGAGGTTGCTATTGGTCATGCTCATTGGGATGCAACAATGGATGAGGAGATGGCTGCATTAGAAGCCAATAAGACTTGGGATTTGGTACCCTTACCTAAGGGTAAGAAAGCTATTGGCTGTAAGTGGGTTTAAAAAGTCAAGAATAATGCAGATGGTTCAATTAGCAGGTATAAGGCTAGGTTGGTTGCAAAAGGCTATGCTCAAACATATGGCATAGATTATGAAGAGACATTCAGACCAGTATGGCAACTGTTAGTTGTGTGATTGCTTGGCAGCAGCCAAAGGTTGGATTTTGCAGCAAATGGATGTTAAGAATACCTTCTTGCATGGTGAATTACAAGAAGAAGTGTATATGGAGTAGCCATCAGGTTTTGAGGATTTAGAGCATCCCACATATGTGTGCAAGTTAAAGAAGGCGCTCTATGGGCTGAAGCAAGCACCTAGAGCATTGTCTGAAAAGATCAGAGAGTATCTTGTCAATATTGGATTTTGTATTTTTGATGCTGATCACTCACTTTATGTGAGAAAGGGAAACGCAGGTTTGGTCATCATAGTCATCTATGTGGATGACTTGATTATTATAGGTAATAATGACAATGGGATTGCTGAAGTTAAGAACTTCTTGAAGAAGAAGTTTGAGATGAAAGATTTGGGTGAGCTGAGATACTTTCTTGGTATTGAGATGATCAGATGTGATGATGGTATATGGATATCCCAAATGCAATATGGCTTGGATATGTTATCCAAGTATGGTATGATAGCATGTAAGCCTCTTTCAGTACCATTGGAGCAAAATGTGAAGTTGAGTACTGATTTTGGGGATGAGATAGAAGACCCTACTATGTTCAGGAGGATAGTAGGGAGTTTGATTTACATGACTATCACAAGGCCAGACTTGAGCTATGCTATTGGCCTTGTTAGTCAATTTATGCAGATGCTTAGAAAGCCTCATTTGGATACAGTTAGACGTATATTGAGGTATGTGAAGTCCACTTTACATTATGGACATTTTTATGAGGCAGGTAAGGATGTATAGGTCTTTGGATACACAGATGCAGATTGGGATGGTAGCATGTCAGACAAAATATCTACAAGTGGATTCATGTTTTCCCTTGGTAGTGCAGCAATTACATGGAGCAACAAAAAGTAACCTATAGTTGCTTTATCGAGTACAGAGGTTGAGTATAGAGGTGCTACTATGGTAGCATGTGAGGTGGTATGGCTGCAAAATCTATTAGGTGATTTGGATGTGCAAGGAGATGGTCTAGTTGTCATTCATTGTGACAACATGAGTAGCATATAGTTAGCTAGGAATCCAGTGCTCCATGCTAGGATAAAACACATTGAGGTGCACTACCACTTTGTGAGAGAGAAGGTACTTGCAGGAGAGATTGACTTGGTATATGTCAGTCAACACACAGGATCAGATAGCTGACATTTTCACAAAGGCATTGGGTGCAGAGAAGCTTCGAAAGTTCCGAAGCTTACTTGGAGTTGCAGAGATAGAGTTGAGCTTGAGGGGGAGTGTTGAGATGGCAAGCTCAACACCTGCGGACATTGATGATGGACCGCCTGGCTAGATGAGTTCGCATGTCTACACTTAGCACGTTGGTGGTCATTATGATACTCACATGGCCACTGACTTATCACTTATTATATTTAGTTTGTTACACCTACCTATAGCTGGCAAAGATATATCGCCAGTCAATTAGTGTAGTCAGTTATGCACTGTTTGACTTAGAAGGGCACTTTCCTTTATGT
This sequence comes from Lygodium microphyllum, assembly GCF_053477565.2. Classification (NCBI taxonomy): domain Eukaryota; kingdom Viridiplantae; phylum Streptophyta; class Polypodiopsida; order Schizaeales; family Lygodiaceae; genus Lygodium; species Lygodium microphyllum. The sequence goes on along the minus strand of NW_028229586.1, from coordinate 166,151 downwards.
TGTATCTTATCTATACTTTGTGTACATTGTATAGCGTGTGGAAGAAGAAGAAGAAATCAGCAAGAAAACGTTTTGGCCTCCATGTCTCTTCTTGTGTTCTTGAGTAAGCTTCCTCTTGTGTATATAGTGTGTGTTTGATGTAGCAGCTCAAGCAAGTCCCCCCACCACGCGATCCTTGACAAAGGGGACAAACCATTGTATTTAAGCAAGGAGGAATAGAGGTGGAGGAGATAAAAGTGGAATGAATAAAAATAGGTATTGCAAAATAGTGCTAGTCGGATTGATGTTGTACTTAGAGAGGGCTCCTTCAAGATTGATTTTCTAACCATCTCATATAATATTATACTTTTTTTTCCCCCTTCTTTGATCTAGTGGTTGCTTCATAAGTAATAAATGTGTTTTTGATGTTTCAATTTTAGGAAGTATGTCTCACTTTAGAGAGACACTACTGGAGGAGACATGGATTGGCCATAGTCGTAGAGAAATATACTTGTGGTTGTGAGGCATGCATGTTTTTATTTATTTTGAAAATAACGAGTCGAGTTAGTAGCTAAAAATTTTGAGTAGATATTCAGAGTGGCTATAAATAGGATAGTATTGCCTTTTTAGCTTGCCATTTTAGTACTTTTTGTACTGTTTCTTAATCTTTTAAATCATCATAACATTTTTACAAACATTTAATGCAATATAATCCTTCAAAGTGATACACTTATCTCACTTGCTACAATGTACATTTTAGTTCTTAAAGTATATATATCTCATTTGTTGCAATGTTTATTTCATATTTATGAATTGGTTGTTTGCTTTATGGTTTTATTATTGGTGGTATATATATTTTAGTTAATCCAATGTTCTTGAAGCTGCATCCACATTGGATGGATAGCAACAAGGGTCTGCAAGGAACACTTCTGAGGTTGTATCAATTTGTAATCATAAATATGTTTGTGTCATGTGGGTTCAAAAGAAGGGATTTAAAAAATACAATTTGTATACTTTTTTGAAAAATATTGAAGGGTATTATATAAAGGGGTGAATAATTGAATAGAAAATGGATATGTTTTATTTAGGAAAAATTCATAGGTAGGGATATTTTTAAATAGGACTTGAATGCATGCAATATAGAGAGCTTACATGTATCCCAAGAAATTTCTCTATGGAAGCATGAGTATGCATGGTGGAAATTTACCATGAAACACTAAAATTTTTTACAAGGGTTTAATTTGTCTTACTATATGTACTGCTATTATCGATGCATATAATGATGTGCTCATGCCAACCTTAGCAACAATTTTTTAAAAATAAAAACAATTGATAGATTTAGGTCATGGCTATGTTTATTGGTTTCCAATAAGTATCAATATTTCCTTTATGTATAGTATTTCGTATTGCTTCTCAAAATAGGTTCACAAGTGAGTCACTAGGATTCTACTTATGCATGTCTAGGGCTTAGGGGTGGTATGTTTACATTTGGCCTCTTTCAAAGCTTGGTATGAGAGTTTGGAATATCGATGAGGGATCTATCAGCTGAGGAGAAGGTAGCCTACATGAAAGTGGTGATAAAACACTACACTTTTTATTTCTGATTATGAACACATAATTGGTGTGATGGCAGTACAACAGCACATTAATCTAAAAGATGGAACAAGGCCAGTGGTGCATTGGCTACGACGGTTGGGAGTAGTTCAACTAAACACTCTACTCATTGAGGTGCAATGACTTTTGAAGGAAGGCTTCATATATCCAGTAGGGGACTCAGAGTGGGTTTCACCTATAGTGGTGACACCCAAGAAAAATGGCAAATGGCAGATTTGTGTGGACTACAAGCCACTAAATACTGCAACAAAGAGAGATCACTTCCCTCTTCCCTTTCAGGATGAAACACTCAATGAGGTGGTCGAGCATGAGAGATACACTGTTTATGATGGGTATTCATGTTATTTCCAAATCTGAATAGTTGAGGAGGATCAACAGAAGACCACCTTCATCACGGCCTTGGGGGTGTTTTGCTTACAAAGTAATGCCATTTGGATTAACAAATGCCCCAGCTACCTTCTAGAGATTCATGAATTATGTCTTCCAGCCATATTTTGTAAGTCCATCAGGGTCTTTATTGATGATTTTTGTATTTATACTTCTAAGGCTCTACATCTAGGGAAGGTGGATGAAGGTTTCAATCGCCTCGCACAAATGACGGGGTAGCTAAATCATAAGAAGCATCGTATTAGCGAAAGTAGTGTAACTTTGTTAGGGAATTTTGTAAGTGAGAGGGGCATTGAAGCGGATCCAAAAAAAATTGAGGCCCTATTGGCAGTGCCGTCACCATCTTCTGTGAAGCAACTAACCTCTTTCATTCAGAAGGTGCGATATATGGGGTGGTTCATTCATCTTCTCTCCCAATTAGTGTTTCCACTGCAACAGTTGGTCCACTCTGAGGAGCTCCTATAGAGTGACAAAGGTGAAAAATGCTTTCACGAGGTGAAGAAGGTGCTCAACACCCTTTCCATAATTTTATAGCCTTGTTGGGATCAAGAGTTTTTTGTCAACTCGAGTTTTGGGAAAGATGCTCTAGGGGCAATACTAATACAAAAGGATGCTAAAACTGGCTTGATGAGGCCAGTTTACTTTTCTAGTAGAGTAATGATAGTATCAGAATGAGGGTACAAGATGGTGGAGGTGATGGTTTTGTCTCTAATGTTTGCTATAAGAAAGTTTCATCCTTATCTTCTCCCTAGGTCATTCACAGTGATCATGACAAAAGAGCATTTTCCCTATGCCTTATATCACATGGATATTTAAGCCAAAATTTCTAAGTGGGTGATACAACTCCAAGAGTTTGACTACACCTTCAAGGTGGAGGACTCTACTCGAGCATGCTTAGCTGATTTGTTGACCCATAGATACCATCAAAAGAAGGGAAATGTAAAGAGGAGACACCTCCTCTTGAGGACTTGCAATGGGTGGAGAATGCGCATGCCCTCTACTTTGATGGGGCCTACAAGTGTATTAAAGATAGAGCAATAGCAGGAATAGTGGTGTTTAGTCCCGAAGGTGACAAACTTTATGGAGAAGGTATTATCTTGGAGGATGTCCATTCTAATAATGAGGCATAATATCAAGCCTTGCTTTTAGGTTTGAGGTGGTGTCTCTCACATAGTGTCACTCGACTTAATGTTCTTGGGGATTCTATGTTAATTGTTAAGCAAATGAAAGGAATTTGGAAACCTTGTAAAAATGATAACTTAGCTGTGAAAATGAGAGAAGCTAAAACTCTCATGAGGAAGCTACAGAAAGCCCAAATATATTTTGTGCCAAGGCGCACAAATGGCGACGCAGATGCTCTAGTAGCTAAAAAATTGAAAGAGGTAATGGTGGGCATCATTGCAATAAAGCTCCCCTTGTTTCAGGGTAAGTACAAGATGTGCTTTATTTTCTTGAGCATGGTGAGGCACCTACACATATGAGTAAGAGTGAGAAAAGGTGGTTGGCTACTAAGGCCACTAAATACCACTTGATAAATGATGTGTTGTATTGCAAAGGAAAGGATGCAGTGCTTAGAAGGGTGCCAACAGCAAAGGAGATTATGGATGTGATTAAGAGCTGCCATGAGGGGGTTTGTGGTAGACATTTTGCTCAATAAATAACCAGCAAAAAGATTCTCCAAGGCGGTTTTGTGTGGCCTAGTATGCATCGAGATGTGCAAAATTGGTGCCGCACTTGTGATGCTTGCCAAAAGGCCATACCAAGGAAGCTAGTGCATGAGGAAAAAAATCCCATAACTACGTATGGCCCATTTGAGAAATGGGGGATTGATGCAATAGGGTCACTCCCATGAACTTAGTCTGGCAAGGAATACATCATAATGGGTGTGGACTACATGATGAGGTGGGCTGAGGCTTCAGCAACTAGTAGGATCATAGCCTAAGAAGTGGGGAAATTTGTGTTTGAAAACATTTGTTATAGGTTTGGCACACCTTTAGAAATTATCTTTGACCGAGGTCTTGGTTTTAGGACTAATCTAGTGGGGGAGCTAATGGAAAGGCTAAAATTCAGTGCAGGCATTCTACTCCCTACTACCCATGGTGTAATGGTTTGGTCAAAAAGTGAATGGGCTGATTTGTAAGATAATTACCAAGCAAGTACACATGCACCCCAAGAACTGGGATAAAAAATTGATTACAGCTCTTTGGGCCTACGTGACTTCATTCAGAACCTCACTTGTGTTGGAAGAGAGGGAGAGAGATAGAGTGGCGCAGAAGATGAGCCTTAGCTCATTGTTGTTCTTCTTCCATTATGCTTCTATCATACTAACTGAAAGAGACTTACACACATAAGTATGACTAACCAAGACTAACTATGGTTAAGTCACTGACTACGTTGACTTTTTGAATGTCACACATGCGTACAGCTGTATCTAGTTAATGTCAGTCGCACACATAAAGATAGACTAACTGAAGAGTAACGAGAGCTTGATATTCTAACACTCACCCTCAAGCTCAAACCATATGATAAACTCCAAGTAGCTGTTTGAAATATATGAACTTTTCTTTACCAAGAGACTTGGTAAATATATCTGCTACCTAGTCTTCAATCTTCACATGAATCAAGTCAATCTGTCTTGTAAGAACCATTTCTCTGATGAAATGGTAGTGAACCTCAATATGTTTGGTCCTAGCATGGTAGACAGGATTGCTAGTCAACATAACACTACTGAGATTATCACAATGCAATCTCACTCTGCTTTCCAGCTATATTCCCAAGTCTTTCAGTAGTTTCATTAACCAAACTGCTTCGCAAGTCGCTAAGCCAGCTCCTCTGTACTCAGCTTTTGTACTAGACAATGCAACAATAGGCTGTTTCTTACTCTACCAACTAATCATACTGTTGCCCAATCCAAATGCATAACCACTGGTTGACCTCTTGTCATAGGCACAGCCAGCCCAATCAACATCAGTAAACCGTGTCAAGTCAAGAGATTTTCCATATGCATAAAACAACCCATAATCTGTGGTACCCTTTACATATCTCATGATCCTCATGATTGCATCTAAATGTGGTTCGTGAGGCTTCTACATGAATTGACTAATCAACCCCACTGCATAACATAAGTCCAGATGGGTAATAGTCAAGTATATCAAGCTGCCCACCATCTGTCGATACATGGTCACATTCTCTATGTCATTTCCAACATCAATCTGCAGCTTGACATTCTGATCAAGAGGTGTCTCAATAGGCTTGCATTTATCCATACCATACTTTTGTAACATGTCATGAGCATACTGCTTCTGTAGCAGCCATATACCTTGAGGCATAGAGACTACCTCTATTCCAAGAAAATACTTTAGTTTACCAAGGTCTTTGACACTTAATTTAGCCTGTAAAATGATTTAATTTCAACAATGCCCTCTTCATCATCTCCAGTGATGATAAGATAATCTACTTAAACCACTAGAAACACATATCCATGATCTATCTTCTCGTGAATAGACTGTGATGTGCATCACCCAATCTAAATCCATGTTGCTGTAAATAATTGTTGATCCAAGCATTTTATGCTCTAGGTGCTTGTTTCAGTCCATATAAAGCCTTTTTCAGCTTACATACATGTGTAGGACAGTCGGGGTGAACATAGTCTTCAGGCTGCTCCATATATACTTCCTCAACCAAATCACCGTTCAAGAAAGCATTCTTGACATCCATTTGCCATAATTTCCAGCCTTTGCATGCTGCCAAAGCAATGATAAGATCATCTACATAAACCACTAGAAACACATATCCATGATCTATCTTCTCGTGAACAGACTGTGATGTGCATCACCCAATCTAAATCCATGTTTCTATAAATAATTGTTGATCCAAGCATTCTATGCTCTAGGTGCTTGTTTCAGTCCATATAAAGCCTTTTTTAGCTTAGATATATGTGTAGGACAATCGGGGTGAACATAGTCTTCAGGCTGCTCCATATATACTTCCTCAACCAAATCACCATTCAAGAAAGCATTCTTGACGTCCATTTTCCATAATTTCCAGCCTTTGCATGCTGCCAAAGCAATGACAATTCTGACTATTGCCATTTTAGTCACTAGACTGAAAGTCTCCTCATATGTAACGTGTCCCCCCTGTCCACTTGTAGGACACGTCTTAGCAGCCCATCGGAAAGAGAGTCTAGAAAGCGTTGCCCGACACTCACAAGGAATATCACGGGGTTTGCAATCTAGGTCTTCCCGAGTCTGCCATGAAGCGGAAGCACCTAGCCATTCCCACTTAGGATCGACCTAAATCAGGGTTTTCCTAATAGTCGAATTCCTAGGAGGTAGCTAGCGTCGACCGAACCACTTTGCGTACAACATCAAGGTCGAAGTGGATTTATACTGCACTTAGTTCAAGGAGAATGGGAAACGAGAGGGATGCCAAGCTTGACCTCTCTTCCTGTAAGGCATAGTCCCATTTCGTTCCCCTAAAACAGTATAAATCGGGACTCTAGCTCTCTAGATTCTAGGTCATTGTTACCTCGTCGTCAATTCCTTTGAGAAAAGTTCCCGGCCAACTGGGACCACCCTTCTATAGGACGAACCCAGAGTCACGTCCACCACACTTTTCTCCAGTTGCTTTAGTTATCTAATTACCTACCACACTTAGTTTGACAAGCACAAACAACTTCCTTAATTAACCAATTAATCACTGGTTCCTTCACGTAACTTAGGCACTGACACAGAAAAAAAATATTAAACAAGTTCATTTTTCAACATTTGACCTTTATTTATCAGTCTTTGGAATACATCAATAACCTGCCCAAAGGCTATTCCAGCAATCCTTAGGGATTGCTATTCCAAGTTCCACCAATTGACTAGTATGCGGGTCTCGAGATCCCATCTCAAGTCACATCGGCCTCTTGTGCAGGATCCGAAGGCAAGGGATTTATGGCCAGAGCCTCCCCTGGCACCCAAGCGCCCTCCTACTCCAAGTAACACCCACGGAGAGACCTCTCGCGGCGGGTTCGGTCCACATACCCGGCACGGCTAACAACCCCCTTGGATAGGGTTAGGCAGACAGTAACTGGTACTGCCTCTCCCTCCAGGATTTTAACCTGTAGCATTAGTTGTTTTTCCTAGATTAGTTCCTTGAGCAAAGAAGTACAAACAGTGCACCTAAGTGTCCAATCACGAACATTCCAGTGGTTGTTTGTACGGCCAACTGCTAAGGTGTGATTCCTTCTCCTCGAATGATTCCAGCATTTGGTCCTGGATCAATCGGGACTTGGTAAGATCCCAAGGGTTTTGTAAGCTGAGTTGCTTGTTTACCCTTTTCTCCTTGGGTTAGGTTTTATACCCTGTTGACCCAAATTTTTTCTACCTTAGGTTTCCTTAAATTATAGACAATAAATCCTGGGCAACCTCGTTGCCCTAACTTGGTTGGTCAATTGCTTTCTTGGCAATTCATTACTACCCTAGCTTCACAAATCAGTCTTCAAGGAAGAGTGTTGAAGCAGGACGACTACTCAATTTCTAGAAAATTAGTCTTGTAATTAGAACTCGCTAATCTTGATCTAAGGAGTAACAATACTATTTTTTGATTTAGACGCAAGAGTATAATTCGTTAAAGCTTGTTGCACGAGATAGATGTCAACCCCTAACTTGTGGGATTATTTTTCTCATCACACGGTATTCCTTGATCAAGAATACCTTTGATCAAGATATAGGGCTTGGGAGTCTTATTAAACCAATCCAAAACCCTAACCCTACTAGGTCGATAGACATTTTGGCCCTAGGGTCCCTAAATTCCTTGCGGAGGTCTAGTATTTGGTCAACTAATCCTTAGGGTGAGAACCCTAGATCATTCTTGCACGGTGATTAATCCTAACATTTCAAGAATGTGGGTAGGACCTTTAAGATTGGAGGTATTAAATCAACATCCCAAGTGCGATACTAAGCTGAATTTTATTGTAGCTTAATCCTACCTAGCACATCGGGATGATCGTCATATGCTAACTAATCGTACCTTTATGACTTTCATGTAAGCTACTCAATTATACGCGAATTACTTAGTTGATCTAACCAACTCATGATTAAAGATGATATTTTCTTTAAAGATGCAAATACTTTCTTCTAAATTTGCAAGTACTTTCCCCTAAAAGATGTAAGTAACTGCAAGATGTATCATTCCATGCGAATATGCAATTTCAAAACCATAGACCTTTTTGCCTTTATGCAACTAAAGGATCTACATATATCTTTCTTTTCCTTGCCCTATACTATAATGATTGACATTCAGAGCTAACTCTTATAAACCCTACGTTTTATGCATCGAATTCAAGCTTTAGTATTTTAATGAAGATGCATCCTTTCCCAAATTCAAACTTTGATAAAAAGAACTCCATGCATGAGCGAATGCCATGAGTCCATCATTGATTTAATCCGTCCTTTATCACTTAACCCAACCTAGAATGTAACTATCATCGCATGCGAATTGCATAATATTAAGGTTCATAAATCTTTTCCTTTCATTGCAACAATTTAGACATCATTTAATGTTCGTCTAGGATTACCTTAATCACGAGACACAACCAGGAATTTATTACATAAATGGGTTATGCGTTATTTGCCCTATCCTTTGCGAGATGCAACAAGGATGCCTTCGCAAAAATTCATCTTTTAACTTATGCATCATACGTTCGAAAATGCAGCTACTCATGACCACGAAAGTGCAAGAAAATGCAAGTACTCAACATGCCACTAAACTTTGTAAATCGAATGAGTAAATGCATTTAAAGCTTCCCTATGAGAATTAAACATGCTTTATGCATCTTTCCCATGCGGAAATATTTTTCGAAACCTGGGCATTCAAAATCGGGGTGTTGTCTCCACTCTTGTACTTTGGGTGGAACCTCCCGCGTGCGCTCCTCTTGACTTTTGCTTAGGAGCCATTGATGCAGCAGGTTTTGACTCAATGGACTCTCCTTGCCCTTTATTCGATTTCCAAAACTCCCTACTGCCCGAGATTTTCCTCGCGGCATGGAAAATAGACCTTGGGGAGCACGGTTTAGAAACCCCAGGAGATGCGGGTGAACTTGGCTTGGAGAAGCTAGAAGCTTCTCAAGCTTCTGGATTACAAGGATGACATGGAAACGTGATGGGTGGAGATGATGATGATGGTGAAGATAACGATGAGGGAGGTGACAACGACAACGACGACGACGACGACGACGACGACGACGACGATGATGATGATGATGAGGATGATGATGATGATGATGATGATGATGATGATGATGGGGATGCAGCAGGCGGTGGTGTGGCAGCAGTCGGATGGCAGCGGGCAGCTCCACAAGGCGGCAGTAGCAGCACACGATCCTCCTTCCTCCCTTCCCTCAAGCTTAGGAGGGGGGTTCATATATAGAGTGAAGGTGGGGGGAGTGGTCACACAAGTGGCAGGGTGCATGCCCTCCTCCCCATGCCCCTCCACAACTCCAGCTCATACTCCCTCTCCCGCCATGCAACGGGTGAAGGAGAGGGAGTTAATACATAAAAAAATTTGCAAATAATCCTTTATTCTTTTTCCCTTGTAGGGGTGTTTCCGCGGTGAACTACGGATTTTGAGCCAGGGCTTCCTATACATGATGTGGGGCTGGTGTTTGTTAATGCACACGGATGGAGCACTTAGCCCAAAGTTTTTTCTTTTTTGTTTTGCGGGAGATTACTTTGAGTCACTTTTGCGCAGAATCTAGGTCCTTTAATATTTCGTTGTGGAAATATTGCATCATAGTCAAGGCCATATTGTTGTGCATACCCTTTTGAAACCAGCCTAGCCTTATAGTGTTCTAACGAACCCATCTGACTTGCACTTAACCTTGTACACCCATTTGTAACCAATGGAGACTTTGCCTTCAGGCAACTTAACCAATTCCCATGTCTCATTTTAAGCCAGGTCTGCATACTCCTTATCCATGGCAGCATGCCAATTATCATCTGTAACTAGATCATCAAACTTTGTAGGTTCTTTGTAACCTGTCACACTAGCCATATATGCATAATGGTAGGCTAAATAATCAATGTATGTAAACCTATCAACTATTTTCTAACTCTCTCAAATCTCCGTAACTGTGGCTCACTCTGAGCTTGCCTCTCATGAGGTGGTACATAACAACTCTGGCTTGCTCCAAGTATCATAATAGACGGAATGCCCAGCTCACTATCCAAATTGTCAATGCTAGATGACTCATAACCTGCTGTAAGTGGACCTATCACATCCTCAAGCATCTTTTCTTTTTCCTTATCCAATCTCCCCCTCACTGACATATCCAAATCAATGGACGTAGAAGTACGACTCCGCAAGCGTCCTGACCAGGACTTACTGTAGGTGACCCATCACTTGTAGGACCACTCATAGATTTACTCACTGTAGGTGTATTTTCAGCATTACTAGTACTGCCTGATCCATCAGTAGCCACTGCGACAGGATTACCATACCACGATGCCAGCTCATAAAAAACATCTCTGCTAGTCAATGTCTCATGTATAGATGGTACATAACACTTGTAAGCTTTGTGGTCTTGTGTATAACCAAGGAACACACTCTTGATAGCTTTAGGATCCAATTTCTTCCTCTTTTCATTAGGAATATGCATATATGCAATGCTGCCAAATACCTTGAAGTGTGAAATGTCAGTCTTATTACCATACAACTTCTGATATGGAGTTACATCATGAATCCCTAATGTAGGGGTTCTATTCAGCACATAGAAAATAGTCACTACTTCAGTCCAATAACCATTTGGCAAACTCTTCTCATTCAGCATAGCTCTTGTCGATTCCATAAGTACCCTATTTTGCCTTTCTGCTACACCATTTTGCTATGGTGTATAGCTACAAGTTAACTGTCTTCTAATCGCATGTTTATCAAGGTACCTGTCAAAGTAATTAGAGACATATTCTCTGCCTCCATTTGATCTAAGACATGAAATTTTATAGCTCAACTCATTTTCAACATGCTTCTTGAAGTCCTTGAATGCATCAAACACATCATCCTTATGTTTCATTATGTAAAGCCAAGTATATCTGCTGAAATCATCAATGAAGGATATATAGTAACGAGCACCACCAAACAAAGCATTATGAGACGGACCCCATACATCTGAATGTACCAACTGCAAGGGTCATGAGCTATTCCGTACATGTCTCATAAATGGAAATCATGCTTGCTTTCCAAACTAACATGCATCACATACATGTCCAAAGTCATGATACTTGAACTTAGGCAGTCCAAGCACAATCTCCTTCTACTGCATGGATTTTAGCTTTTGTACATTCACATGGCCAATCCGCTTATGCCATATCTTAACATCCCATATAACACCATCATCATGTGCAAACATGGCTACTTTCAATTCTGGAATTGACACATCAAGAGTAAACATTCTGCCATCTCTTCGGCCTCTAGTAAACAATTTGTAGCCATTACCATATTCTTCAACAAAGCATCCATCTCTATTAAATCTCACTTGCAGATTTGTGTTCTGCCATTTGTCCAACTGAAAAAAGATTCTTGGTTATTGTAGGTACATGTAGTACATCATGCAGGCTCTTTTTCTTGCCATCAAGCATCAACAAAGGTACATCTCCTTTATACTGAATAGTATGCTAGGTTTCATCCCCAGTACAAACATGTCCATGGGAACTTGCAACCATCTTATCAAACCATTCTCCATGGGGTGTCATATGATTTGAAGCCCTTGAATGAATGTACCATCTCTCATTTTTGTTCTACCTAGATGCATTTTTAGACACATGTTGCATGGCAAACAACCTATCAACCTGCTCATCATGAGCATAGCTAGAAGATGCATAGTGCCCATGCTGTTTTCCCTTTGCCTTCATATCTCCCTGCTTCTTGTAACAATCCTTTGCAATGTATCCATATCTGCCATAGTAGTGACAATCCTTATCTCAGTTTGATTGATCATTTGACTGCCATGAACCACATCCACCACCTCTACCGTGAGGTGATCTCCCCCTGCCTCTAAAGCCACCAGATCCATGCTGGCCTTGTGTATTTGTGCCATGCCAAGCATTCTGTTGATGCTGTCCATAAGAATTTCTAGTGTCTCCTCGACCTCGAAAAGAGCCACGGTCTCTACCACCTCTACCACGGTGGCTAGAGTAAAGAACAGTGCCTTTGCTACTTTGAGACGTACTAGAACTTGTATTCAGCCCAAGCTTAACTTTCTCATGTAGTAGAAAACCAATTAGCTCATCCCAATTAGGGGATTCGATTCTCACAGAAATAGATGTATCAAATGCTTTATACTCTTTGCCAAGTCCATTCAATGTCACTGCAATCATATCATCCTCAGACACTGAAGATCCAATGGTGGCAAGCTAATCCACTATGTTCTTGATCTCTGTAGTGTAGGCCTGAATGCTTCTTCCATTCCTAGACATGTTATTGAACTGTTGCTTTAGTTGAATCTTTATTGAATGTGTTACATTTCCATAGTTCTTCATGAGTGTGTCCCATGCATCCTTTGGAAAACTGCATCTAGTGATCTGTATAACCATAGCATCTGATATATATAAGGAAAACCAATGTAACACCTTGCATGCTCTCTCATTCCATAGCTTATGAGCCCTTTTCTGATCATTTGTTGGATTCCTTTCATGCATTTCAGGTTCAACCTCATCACCTGTAAATAAGTCCCAACAACCTCTGCCAACCAAAACATTCTTCATACGGAACTTCAATAAAGAAAAATTTTTGTTGTCTAGCTTTTCTCCCACAATTTGAGTGATATTGTCAGTGCCTTGAGCATTTGCCATAGCTGGAGCTTAGGTATTCAGTGATGTATACAATCTGTAAGTATCTGACTCATTTTTCTACAGCTTAGGATCAGTTTCCTGCTATTTATGACGTTTTTCTCTAATTCAGGACAGTTTTCCTGACAACCAGCTTGTTGTAAATTTTATTCCAACAATGAAAAAACATAGTCAGCTGAGCATAAACCAAGCTAAAATCAGTTCAAAACATTCTATGATAGTGGCAAAAAATCCTAGCAACAACAAACTATGTCCATACAAGTATCAATGTTTGTACTATATGCAAGTAGTAGTTCCAAATACAGCCAGCCCACTGCTATAACCAATAGTATTTTCTCTGTTAAAAAAAGAGTATTCAGACCTCAAAAAAGCCCCAAAACATCTCATGTAGTTGCCACTCTATGCAAGAGTTGCCAACTGGTCAGAATATATTGCATGTATGTCAAGTGAAGATGATAGGTATCCTTCCTGCAGGCAATAACCAGTCAATACCCTGGTATAACTAGCAAAAAATCAGTCTAAACTTTGGACTTTCAACACTCACAATATCCCAAAAAGCATCTACCACTCAAGTGGTATGATCCAAGTATTTGTCACAGTAGCAAATAAGCATCATAGATACTTCAACCCTGTAGGTATATTGTTTCCAAATTCAGGACACCAACTAGTTCACTGTTTCTAGCCTACAAATAAGCTCCGAAACTAAGAATTTAACACTCCAATATCATGATCAAATGTATGATAATAAGGACATATACATTGTTAGGATGAAAGCCACCAGTGCCCTTGAATCACCTGATGTTTACTGCATCCAAGAGGCTTTGCTTTCTATAGAAGTAGAACTGACCAGCTTACGTGTTTTAGTAGCCAGTTGAGAGAAGAATCAAGATAAGAAGTTAGAGAAAAGGATATTGGATCTAGAGAGGCTGGAGTTAGACAAAGAAGCAGCAGTCCAACACTATTCTATGTAGGCTGAAGAGAGGAGGAAGACATTTAATAAGAAGCTAGGTAGCAAGCATATAAGGGAAGGATCACTTGTGCTACACTATGATAACTATTTTGATAACAAAAAGGATGCTAAACTTATGTTCAAGTGGGAAGGGCCATTCATGGTCATAAGGAGATATCCAAATGGCAGCTATAAGCTAGGTGACATGGATGGGAGTGTTCACAAGACAAGGGTAAATGGATTGTGACTCAAGCCTTATTTTCAAAGAATTAGGGATACTTTAGAGTATTCATTCAACAAAGATCCACCAATGACGAGGTGCAGTCCTCCCTACTCTATTGGACCATCATTAGTAAGCTAGAGGCATGAATGCCTCTAGTCTAAGAAGAGGGCTAATGATCCGGATTCTTTACAAATCGGATTTCTATCACAAAATTTGGCCAAAACCCCTATCAAGAGTCTTACCCATAGCATAAACCCTACATCTTATCACTTTTGGTTTACTCTTCAAGCACTAGGTATGCTACATTGCTTCTTGGTTATGATAACTATAGCAAGTGATGAAACAAGTTCTTAGGAGGGATGTCAATGTAAAGGGTAAAAGGGATGGGCTATCTTACTGAAGGTGAAAATGGATTACACTTAGGGGTTGAGTGAGTGCATAGATTTTTTCAAAGGACTAACCTCCAACTACACTTGGGTTCCACCTACATCACCAAGATTTGGGATCTATCACCATCATTAGAGGACACCTCACCCTTGTATACAAGTTAATGTCCACATCATGGTGTCATTTGGATCTTACATAAAAGCTTACAAGCATGGACCCCCTCTGTCACATGCTTATATGTATATAAGGAATTAAAGTCAAAGCAGATTTTGGAAGTATTTTTTAATAATTTTAATAAATTCCACAGAAAATAAAATTTTAAGAAAATTCTCACGTTGCCCGACCATTTTCGACCTAGTCTACAAAGTTGCAAAAGAAAAAATTTTCAGATTCTTCACCAAATTTGAAGTTAAGAAGGTGCAGACTGCTGGATGTTTTCTTCTCTATTTCACCCTTATCACATCAACTTCCCATTTTATCCTTCTTGTAAATATATTATAATAATATGCTTTGGGCACCCACCTATTGTAATCTAGCTCCCTTTCTCTAGCTTGTCTACCACCGGTGACCCTTGGCTTCTTGCATGATGACCAAGGTGGGGACTTGTCCCATCCACTATTCTTCATATTATCAAAGATGCCATACATCATTTAAGATTATGTTAATCAAGAAGATTAGCTTAATCTAATCCCTCATGGAGGCTATATAAGGTGCCCATGGAGATGTAAAGGAACATAATCACAAGCACATGAGAGCACTCTAGATCACCAAGCCCAAAGGAGAGCCACTAAGAGCACATTATGCAACACCCTCATGCTAGTCCATCTCTTTGAGGTAAGCTATGAGTGAGTCTCTTTTTTTATGTAGCATTCCATAAATACATAATGAAAAGATTCCTCTACCTCTTCTCCTCTTGTCTTCCTCTCTTCTCATGTCTCTTCCTCTCTCTCATATTCTAATATGATGTCTAGATCATATGGACTCTCTTCTAATTCTCCCTCTATATTCATACTTAAACTTATTAAGTAAGACTTGCCATATGCTCTATTGGTGGGGAATCCTTATTTTCTCATGTTATATATATATTCATGGGAGAAATTAGGAACCATCACCTCTCTTAACCTTCCATAATCTTCATTTCCCTTAAGATGAGCTACAAATTCTCCCTTGTGAAGTTGTGTTTTGGTTCTTTCCACTCACTCAGGAAAGGGATGTCCTAGCCCATCCTCCCTTTGGATAGGTGGTGCCCTTCTTTAGCTCTCTTTGTGAGGATTGGAGGCTAGGTGGGTAAGAGGCAACCCACTCATCTTTTCAGCTCTCAGCATCCATTAGGAAAATTGAGTCATTATTTGAGCATTGATTCTACTAATTTGTCAATTAAAGCCTTCGTTTGGGTAGTGGAATTCACCAACTTCTCAATGGAAGACTTCGTTTGATTAGTAAACAATACCATCTGTTCCACTCTAGATAATAGCTCCATATAACTTTAAGAATATCTATTCTCATATTCACACATGTTATTATTGAGTGTACTGATTTCTCCTTGCATTTGTTTGAGGCTCTTTTGTGCTGAACATACTCATCCTGGTCTTATTCTTTCCCTTATGACATGCCATAGTAGTGCAGTCCCACAATACCCCCTGTTAGAAAATTGGCTATAACTTGAGCTAGGAATATTTGATTCCCAAGATTTTTGATTCAAATTAAAGCCAACAATGCCTCTTCAAAATAAGCTATAGCACGTCATAACAAGTTTAGGACAGAAAATTCTGCAATTCAATCTCTTAAATAGTCCAAGCCTACACCCTGTTTAAACTTGTAAGTACCTTGTTTCCACCTGTGAGAGTAAAATGGTAGTGCCTAATGGCACCTTGTAGGAAGCTGGATAGGACCTATGGATGCCCTCTAGTAGTAAATACACTTGTACTTCAATGATGAATATGGTGCCTATAATAACATACATATACCCTGCATTGTCTTGTAAATTCTCTGTTTCACCATGTTTTGATCTTCAAGGTACTTGAGTCTTTAAAAGCGTTTCAATATTTAATTCTCCACTCGTTGTACCTATGTGAGGGATGAAATGGTAGGACAGGCTCCCTACTGGAGCTCCAAATCACTAGGAGGTGGGAAAATTTCCCCCTGGGTCAGTTGGTTGCACCCCTCTTCAGGATCTTTAATAGTGGGGGAGGGTCATGTATCTATTGTTCCACTATCTCCCCCAGCATCCATCTTTTTCCTCAGTGGGAATATCAACATGGCAGTGGCATGCTACTCTAATCAATCAACATGATATGCATTACATAAATTTTCAATTAGCTCTTTATATGAAATGTAAGAGAATTGAAATTTGGCAAAAATGAATAGGAAGAGGGTCTTACCATGTAGTTGTTAGCATACCAAGCATCCCACATATCTTGCTGTTGAGCATCCATGAACAGATTCCAACTCTTTTCCTTCTTGTTCTTGTGAACTTCAACTGACCATAAATCTTGAAGCTTCTTCACAAATTCCCACTTGATGGTGTCTAGAAATTCTTCAATGAAGGCCAAATCGCCCATGGATGGTTATTCTCTCTGTTTATGCTTTGATTTTCAGTTTTGTGGGAAAAAATTGGCTATTGTGATATAACTTTTTGTAGCTTCAGAGGATAGTGGGATCAATCTATCACATAGAGCCCGCATCAACATAGTGGCATGCTTACGCCATTGAGAGATACACTACTTTAGAAAGTGCCTTTGGTTGAAGAATAATCATCCATAATCCCTCTTTGGTTGTGGATATCCCTCCCAAGAGGTATATCTGATATGAAGGGTCACCAGAGCCACTAGAATGTCCTTTTGTAGCTCAATAGTGTCACTGTCACTTCAGTCTTCATTTGAGTCTTCAGCAACTACTTTTACCACTTCTTTGAGTTGTTTTGAACTTGTATTCATCTCTTCCAAAGATTCCAAACAATCTTAAACTCCATCAATCATCACTCTATCCTCTCATATAGAAGGAAAATAGAACAAAATAGAAGCTCAACATAACTAATCAGATAGTATTCGACACTCAATAGAAATGATCAAAACATTATGTCTCCACTCAAAACTATCATGAGCTTCTCAAATTCAATCAACCTTATCTAAAACACTCCCAAACACTTACAAATCAATTAATGATCATATAAATCAGCCAAAAAGTAGCCAAAATTTCAACAAAAAATAGCCAAAAAGAGAGTTATATCAACCCTCAACATCTCTTAGTTCTATCTTGTGTCTTTTCATTGAACAAACCAATTTGCATTATCTCAATACCAAACTTCTCTTCATCATATTCTTGACACTCATAAATACTGACTTCATACTCTTAATCAAATGCATATTCATAGGAAACATCAGGAAGAATATCACTAACATTAATAACTTTTTTTGTTCTTCCCCAAAGCTACTTAAAAAGAAATTTCAACCACTCAAACATCTAGGGAGACCTAGGGCTTCCAACATTGGGTTCTTCTATCTCATGCATTATTGGATCTATATTAGATACTCTCGCTAGCTCTCCAGTATCTTGCATAGTCCCTAAATCTTCTTCATCCCATACATTTTCAAGTGATGTTTCCTCATGTTCACTGACAACGTTTCCTTTCTCAACCAACTTCATGCTCCAAGTTCTCTTTGGCTCTTTTCACATCCTCTACTTCTTGATTTCATTATTTTCTAGGGTCCCCAATCCTCATCTTCTTGTACATCCCCATCTAGGCTACTAGATGCATCACCAAACATATTTAAGGGATCATGAGCATCACTTAAACCCACTTCACATGTATGAGATTGCATATAGGGGCTCTCTCTACATGGATCACTATGTAATCCCACTCTATCCATCACAACAACATCGTCCCTAGTCTCCTCAAGGTAACACACATCTTGCAAGTAGACTCTATAGACTCAACAACAACCTCATCAATGTCAGACATTGGTGGGCCAACTATATGCTACATTGATAAAGCCCCAATCACCCTAGCCTCAACAAGAATTTCTTTATCCCAAACACATAATTGCATGGGTATCTCCACAAAAACATTGTCAACAACTAGTATATGATCCCTGCCATCAATAGGTGAACTAATGTCATAGCATCTTATAGCCAATTAAAAATTATGGTTTACCCCTTCATCTATGTCTTCTAACCATCTCTCTTCATCTTCTAAGCTATTGTATAGCCAAGTTAATAGGCTCTCTTTATGGTCTATATGACATTCTTGGTCATCCAATGAACATTTTGTTTGCATAAGACTAAACTTTGACAATTCACTACTAATGGCTTTCTTCGATTCTAGATTGACATGATTATCTAGGTCATGAAACTCAACATAACCAAATATAGTCATCTTGAATTTCTTTTAGGGTGATCACTAAAACCCAAAGCCAAATGATCCTCAGTGGGGGCACCAAAAACTGAGGTGGAATTTTCTATCTGAGCACTAACACCTAGCAAGCCGCCTACATAAAAGAAGTACTAAGGATCTCATTGTGCAAATATGACTAAGCCACAAGAAAAAAATCTCCCTTGGATAGATCCTCAAGACAAAAAACCCCAACCCAGCAACAAACTTCTTTCAAAGTATCTTTCATAACCTTCCGGTTTAATATTCCAAACTCTTAATATCACTATGTAACCATTTCAAACAATAGTGACATTCATGATTCATAAGCCTATTGTCAAGATTGTGGGAGAGAAGGAAGGAGTCTCACTTGTAGCTTTCTTGCTTGCACAATGGGGGAAGACACACAAGGGTGGAGGCTGAAAACAGTTTTCCTCTTCTTAGTTGTGTAAGCCAAAAGAACTCTAGTACAAAGAAATAGAAGAACCCTAGATATGGGTCTCAAAACCAAACTCAACTAACTAAGGTGGCATACTAACTGAGCCACGAACTAGAGTAGATAAGGATAGCTATCATGTAGCTATTATTCAGGGGCGGTGTACCAACCGCATCTGCAACTGACAAGTCGGTGACATAAATACACAACGGTCACCCTGGCGTATCACGAGTGGAGCTCGATATCTCAACACTCCCCCTCGAGCTCAATCCCAATTCCTGCACACCAAGCAGGTCTCTGAACTTGCGCAACTTCTCTGCGCCCAATGCCTTCGTGAATATGTCAGCTACCTGATCCTCTGTGCTGACATAAACTAGATCAATAAGACCTAGTAAAACCCTCTCTCGCACATAGTGATAATGCACCTCAATGTGCTTTGTTCTAGCATGATAGACTGGGTTATTTGCCAAGTGTATACTACTCATGTTGTCACAATAAATGACAACTCGCCCATCTGTAGACTGATGCATATCATAAAGTAGCTTATGCAACCAAGCTACCTCACATGCAGCCATTGCTGCACCCCTGTACTCAGCCTCTGTGCTCGACAAGGCAACTGTAGGCTCTTTCTTGCTGCTCCAAGTGACTGCAGCACTCCCAAAAGAGAACACATATCCACTGGTAGATCGTCTATCAGAAATACTACCAGCCCAATCAGCATCAGTGTATCCATGCAACTGTATCTGAACCCCAGTCTCATAAAATAGTCCATACTGCAATGTGGACTTCACATACCTGAGTATGTGTCTAGCCGCATCCAAATGCGATTTCCTTGGAGCCTGCATAAACTGACTTACCAATCCAACAGCATAGCTCAAATCTGTCCTGGTAATAGTCATATAAATCAAGCTTCCTACTATGCGTCTGTACATAGTAGGGTCTTCCAAAAGCTCACCTGCATCTGCGCTCAGCTTCACATTCTGCTCCAAAGGAACTGAAATAGGCTTACAGCCTGTCATCCCATATTTGGACAGCATGTCCAATCCATACTGCCTTTGCAAGAGCTGTATCCCACTTGGTGATCTAATCACCTCAATGCCCAAGAAATAACGCAGCTCTCCCAAATCCTTCATCTCAAACTTTTGCTTCAATAGCATTTTCACATGAAGGATATCTTCATCACTGTCACCTGTCATAATCAAATCATCAACATAAATGACAAGTAGCATAATACCTTTCTCTGTTTTTCTCACATAAAGTGAGAAATCTGCCTTGGAAATCTGAAAGCCAATAGTGACAAGATACTGTCCTATCTTGTCAGACCATGCTCTAGGTGCTTGCTTCAAGCCATACAAGGCTTTCTTCAACCTGCAAACAAACTCAGGATGAACATCATGCACATAACCTGGTGGCTGCTCCATATAGACCTCTTCTTGCAAATCACCATGCAAGAAGGCATTCTTTACATCCATCTGATGTAAAGACCATCCCTTTGATGCAGCCATAGCAATGACTGCTCTTACGGTTGCCATCCTTGCAACCGGACTGAATGTTTCTTCATAGTCAATGCCATATGTTTGTGCATACCCCTTGACTACTAATCTTGCCTTGTATCTGTTCACAGAACCATCTGCATTGTGCTTCACCTTATAAACCCACTTACAGCCAATTGCATTCTTACCTTTAGGCAAAGGTACCAATTCCCATGTAGCATTTGCTTCCAAGGAATCCATTTCTTCATCCATGGCTTTCTCCCATTTTTCTTTTCCCATGGCTTGCTCAAAAGAAGTGGGTTCTGGTTCCTGTATCACCTTGACCATATATGCATAGTGAATGGCTGTAAATCCATCATATTTCAGCCTATCCACTGGATACCTAACTCTGGTAGACCTGCGCAAAGTGGGTTCACTCCCAGGTGCTCTCAAAACATCCCTGGTCTTCCTTACTCCAGGTGTAATAATAGAAGGAATACCCAACTCATCATCAATGCTCTGTTCTGAGCCACTGGATTCACCATCCACATAAGAGTGACCTGCATTCACATCAAACATGGGCTGATCAACCTTCTCTTTTCCTTTTCGTGATACCTGCATACCACTATCTGCATTCCTTTGAGAAGATTCTCCTGATCTCAATCTGCCTGTCCATGGCGAAGGATGTGAACCACTGCTAGAGGACGCTCCAGGTCCACTAATATTTTGTGACTGCTGCTGTGAATTCTGTGCAGCATTACCATTTTGTGCATCTACATCATCAATCACATTTACTAGTTTATACCAGCTACTCATCTCATCAAAAACAACATCTCTGCTCACTGTAAACTTACGAGTAGAAGGGTTATAGCATCTATACCCTTTTTGCTGCAGAGAGTAACCAATAAAGATGCACTTCTCAGCTTTTGGATCCAACTTGGATCTCAGCTCATCTGGCACATGTACATAGGCAATGCAACCAAAAATTTTCAAATGAGAAATATCTGGTTTCCTACCAGTATACCTCTCCTCTGGAGTCATTCCATGTATTGCTGCAGTGGGAGTCCTGTTCATTATGTAGACTGTTGTAGCAACTGCTTCAGCCCAATAAAAATCTGGCAAGTCTTTTTCATTGAGCATGGCACGAGATACCTCTCCAATATGCCTGTTTTTCCTTTCTGCAATTCCATTTTGTTGTGGGGTATAACTGCATGAATATTGCTGCTTTATGCCATGCTCCTGCAAGAACTTTGCAAACTCATTTGAGAGGTACTCTCCCCCTCCATCTGACCTCAGGCATTTTATTTGTAGACCTGTTTCTTTTTCAGCCATAGCTTTAAGGGTTTTGAAATGCCCAAAAACTTCACTTTTCTTTTTCATAAAATACACCCAAACTTTTCTGCTATAGTCATCAATAAAAGTGACAAAATAATGACAGCCTCCAAGAGATGCAGCTTTAGTAGTCCACACATCAGAGTGGATTAATTCCAATGGCTTCTCACTCTCTTGAACATGTCTAGGAAATGGTTTCCTTGCCTGTTTTCCAAACTGACAGGCTTCACATACCTTATGCATTTCTGCAACCTTGAATTTTGGCAATCCTGCAACAATATTTTGGGCCTGCATTGATTTAAGTCGCTGTACATTAACATGACCAATGCATTTATGCCAAATATCAATATCTGCAACTACACCGGTCCCATGTGCAAACATTGCTGCACTCAATTCAGACATGTCTGCATCCAACGTAAACATTCTGCCCTTCTTCTTTCCTTTTTCTATCAAGCGACCTTTATTTTTCATATCCTCAACAAAGCATCCATGAGGATTAAATCTGACCTGCAAGCCCTGTTCAACCATTTGACCAACAGAAACTAGATTCTTGGTGATATTCGGGACATGAAATACATCGGACAGGTATTTCTTTTTCCCATCCTGCATAGACAAGGGAATTTTTTCAATCTGCACAATAGGATGTGCAGTATCATCACCAGTCTCCACAAATCCTGGTTTTTCCATTTTCCTTGCATCCTCCATCCATTCTGCATGACCTGTCATGTGGTTTGATGCACCTGAGTCAACATACCATACATCATTGCTTTCTTCTGCACTTGTCACAGAATTGTTCATGTGCTGCACCATGAACAAATGCTCATTTCTGTCATCACCCTGTCTGCTAGAAGATGCATAATTCCCTTGTTGCAGTTTTCCATTCATGATGTCATTCTGCTTTTTATAGCAGTCTTTAGCCATATGACCCATTTTACCACAGTAGTAGCATTCAACATTACTGTTTGCATTTTGACCTCTTTGCCATCCACCACGACCTCTTTGGCTCCCCCTGCCTCTAGAGTTACCACGTCCTCCTCCATAGGACTGGTTTTCTTGAGTTTGTTGCATATTCTGATTTCTACCACGGCCTCCAAATCGGCCTCCTCTACCTCTGCCTCTACCTCTTCCAGCATTTGAGTAGAAGACAGCTTCTTTTGAAGTTCCTCCTGAAGAAGATGCACCACCATTTCTCTGTTCCTCAGAAATTAGAAGAGCAATCAACTCCTCAAAATCAGGAAATCTTTCACGAACTGAAATGGATGTCCGAAACTGTGCATAATCCTTTCCTAGACCATTCAAGGTCACAGAAACTAAATCATCATCTTCCACTGGTGACCCAATGGAAGCAAGTGCATCTGCAATCTTCTTCACCTTCATATGGTAGTCGTTGATGCTCATATTTTCTCTTTGCACATTGTGCAACTCTTGCTTGAGCTGCATTTTCCTGGCTTGCGTATTTGTGCTATACATTTTTGACAAAGTATCCCATGCCTCCTTCGGCGTACTTGCATCCTGAATATGCACAATCATAGAGTCTGAAATGCTGATAGACAGCCAATACATAACTTTCCTGGCTCTCTCATGCCATGCTTTAAATGCCTGCATTTGCTGTTGATTGGGAACATCAGGAAGAACTGGTTCTTCTTCATTTCCTGCAACAAATTCCCAATATCCTTTTCCCATAAGGAAATTCGTCATTCTAAACTTCCATGCTTGGAAGTTGTTCTTGTCAAGCTTTTCAGTGACAATCTGTGAAAGAGAATCAGATGCCATTACAGAAGACTGCAAAAAATTCTGTCACTGCAAAAACCACAGCTTCACCCTCACAAGGGAAAATCTGCAAAACTGGCGAAAGTGGTATTTGACCACACAGTCACTTCCTAGTGACGATTTTGCATCAACAGGCAACAGGGATGATTCTGTAACTCCCAATGTCTCTGCGCACAAGCATACAATGCAATTTTTACAGTAACTATTCACCGACCTGTAGAATAGTGGCTGCACAGCATAAAACTGGGCCTTTTCCTGAGTGCGTGCAGAAAACTTCCGCCTCCAAAACAGGCCCCGAAATGGCCTCAAATCAAAAAAACAAGGTCGCCATGGGCTAAAGCCCTCTCCCGCAGCATATACTGCCCTCTTGCTTCACCGCGAAGGGCGTCTCAACCTGAGACAATGCACTCCTGCACTTTCCGGCTGTGCTACCTGCAGAGATCTGCTCCCAAAACAGAAAATGAAAGCAACACTGCTCCTCTTACCAGAACACCGCGATCTTGGCTTGCTTTCTTGAGCTCCTTACCACGAACAAGGCTCTGATACCATGTTAAGATTGTGGGAGAGAAGGAAGGAGTCTCACTTGTAGCTTTCTTGCTTGCACAATGGGGGAAGACACACAAGGGTGGAGGCTGAAAACAGTTTTCCTCTTCTTAGTTGTGTAAGCCAAAAGAACTCTAGTACAAAGAAATAGAAGAACCCTAGATATGGGTCTCAAAACCAAACTCAACTAACTAAGGTGGCATACTAACTGAGCCACGAACTAGAGTAGATAAGGATAGCTATCATGTAGCTATTATTCAGGGGCGGTGTACCAACCGCATCTGCAACTGACAAGTCGGTGACATAAATACACAACGGTCACCCTGGCGTATCACGAGTGGAGCTCGATATCTCAACACCTATGACAAGATCTACTCAGTAGTAATACTACATAACTCAAGGCAAGACCTATTTTTGTCTTTTCAATGTACCTTGGATATTATTTTAAAAGCACCAAATTCATGTGTCCTTCAAATGCTCTTATATTTCCTATTGCAATGGTGCCTCCCAAAATCTAATAGCCTTGATTTTAACATGTCCTTATGTCATCACTTCCTATCCCTTTAACACCTTAGAAATAAGAAACTCTTCTATTTCATTTCTCCTTTAAAACAAGTTTTAGTTTATAACTTGTAATATTCTTGGATATATGCATTTTCAAATGGAACTAAAGTGACATAAGTGGGGTTTGAAATTTCATGATATGACTAGATATTAGACACTAGACACTAGACACTATTGAGCCCATGCTTTCACAAGGAGCTTTTGAATAGTTTCTACATAGAAAAACTCTTAGAATATAGGAAACTCTCCAACTTTTCCTAGATAGGTATATATATGTATTCCCTATGTATAACTAGTGAGTAGGGAATCCTAGGTATGCATGTATGAACTCCTTATATATAACTAGGGAATTTTATTCCCCACATCTGAAACTAGGGATTTGTAGGTCATATAACTAGGGAATTTAATTACCCACATCTTAAACTAGGGATTTGTAGGTCATATTACTAGGGAATCCTATTTCCTACACATAGTAGGGAATTCTAGGCGACACAACTGGGGAACTTAGTTCCTCACATTTCATACTAGGGAATTACAAATAGCCATATCAAGAGCATATATACTTCATGAAAAATTACAAATAGTTTGTGGGAAATGGTTGCCAAGAAAATTAGGCTTAAATTAAGTAGTCACTCGATAATACAACATTGCTTCTCATCCTTTTTTTACAAAATTTTGCAAAATTCTTCTCTTTACTTCTCTAAAGATTAAATGGTGATGCACCAGCCCTATAAAGGTAACTATGTTGATCAATAATTTAATGTTGAGCACGTGACCTAGCTCAATACTTATGGAAATTAGGAACCAATTGTAGTGTGCCATTTGTGCATATTCTTCAACACGTTTCTAATACATGTGCATTGTAAAAGGAGATGAAAATGATCCTCTTTCTCATAAGGTAAATGCCCTAATATTAGCATTAACATACTAAGTCTACCTCTAAAAAAAGTTAGCACAAGCTTCCAAAGAAACATATTAAAACTTACAGAAAGATGTGGCATTCCATGTTGGTAAGGTTAATTTTTTGCATTTTGCTCATAGATGTAAGTTTATTGCACTTACTATGATTATCCCAAATTAGGTTAGAGTTTAAAAACATATTACACATGTCACCTATAATCAAGCCTACTTGAGGTTGAGTTAAAGAACCATATTGCCCATGTCACCTATAATGATGCCTAATTGAGGTTAAAAATACTAAGGCATTGTAATGGACAAAGTATTGGAGATAAAAGCCCTGAGTAAAATGGATTGGGTTCTCAAGGAAAAGATATTTTACCCCACTTTCTTTGACATCAAGGAGTACATGAAAATAATTAGCTACAAAGATACCTAGTTAATTTCTTGTAATCCCACAAGCTTTCTAAGATTTCATTTCCTTTTGAGAATTGATAGGCCAATTTAGGGATTTTCTTAATAACAAATATATCCTCTTTGAAGCCCAATCATTTAATTAAATAGACAATCCAACTAATGAATCAATCCTCATGAAGGCATCTTAAGCTATGGCTATTGTTTTTTGTGTTTTTTCATGGGAAAATACCCCCTAAGGAGGAGATTTCACAATGGGTCAAATATGCATTTATTGGAAAGGGCTTTATTCATGCTCAATTAGTGTTTAAGGACACATTTCTCATCTCACATATGATCCAACCTAACTAGGGTAAAAAATACCAATGTATTGTAATGGGGATCACGTACTTGAGACAAATGGGTTGGTTTCTCAAGGCATATGTATTTTACTGCACTTTGTTTTAATGTTAATGAGTGTCAAGATTGTGGGAGAGAAGGAAGGAGTCTCACTTGTAGCTTTCTTGCTTGCACAATGGGGGAATACACACACAGGTGGAGGCTGAAAACAGTTTTCCTCTTCTTAGTTGTGTAAGCAAAAAAGAACTCAAGTACATAGAAATAGAAGAACCCTATATATGGGTCTCAAACCAAACTCAACTAACTAAGGTGGCATACTAACTGAGCCATGAACTATATCATTTTCACATGAAGGATATCTTCATCACTGTCACCTATCATAATCAAATCATCAAAATAAATGACAAGCAGCATAATACCTTTCTCTGTTTTTCTCACATAAAGTGAGAAATCTGCCTTGGAAATCTGAAAGCCAATAATGACAAGATACTGTCCTATCTTGTCAGACCATGCTCTAGGTGCTTGCTTCAAGCCATACAAGGCTTTCTTCAACCTGCAAACAAACTCACGATGAACAGCATGCACATAACCTGGTGGCTGCTCCATATATACCTCTTCTTGCAAATCACCAGAAGGCATCTGATGTAAAGACCATTCGTTTGATGCAGCCATAGCAATGACTGCTCTTACTGTTGCCATCCTTGCAACCGGACTGAATGTTTTTTCATAATCAATGCCATATGTTTGTGCATACCCCTTGACTACTAATCTTGCCTTGTATCTGTTCAGAGAACCATCTGCATTGTGCTTCACCTTATAAACCCACTTACAACCAATTGCATTCTTACATTTAGGCAAAGGTACCAATTCCCATGTAGCATTTTCTTCCAAGGCATCCATTTCTTCATCCATGGCTTTCTCCCATTTTTCTTTTCCCATGGCTTGCTCAAAAGAAGTGGGTTCTGGTTCCTGTATCACTTTGACCATATAGGCATAGTGAATGGCTGTAAATCCATCATATTTCAGCCTGTCCACAGGATACTTAGCTCTGGTAGACCTGCGCAAAGTAGGTTCACTCCCAGGTTCTCTCAAAACATCCTTGGTCTTCCTTACTCCAGGTGTAACAATAGAAGAAATACCCAAATCATCATCAATGCTCTGTTCTGAGCCACTGGATTCACCATCCACATAAGAGTGACCTGTATTCACATCAAACATGGGCTGATCTACCTTCTCTTTTCCTTTTCGTAAAACCTGCATACCACTATCTGCATTGTTTTGAGGAGATTCTCCTGATCTCAATCTGTCTGTCCATGGCAAAGAATGTGAACCACTGCTAGAGGACACTCCAGGTCCCTTATGCATTTCTGCAACCTTGAATTTAGGCAATCCTGCAACAATATTTTGGGCTTGCATTGATTTAAGTCGCTGTACATTAACATGACCAATGTGTTTATGCCAGATATCAATATCTGCAACTACACCGGTCCCATGTGCAAACATTGCTGCACTCAATTCAGGCATATCTGCATCCAACGTAAACATTCTGCCCTTCTTCTATCAAGCAACCTTTATTTTTCATATCCTCAACAAAGCATCCATGAGAATTAAATCTGACCTGCAAGCCCTGCTCAACCATTTGACCAACAGAAACAAGGTTCTTGGTGATATTCGGGACATGAAATACATCCAACACGTATTTCTTTTTCCCATCCTGCATAGACAAATGAATTTTTCCAATCTGCACAATAGGATGTGCAGTATCATCACCAGTCTCCACAAATCCTGGTTTTTCCATTTTCCTTGCATCCTCCATCCATTCTGCATGACCTGTCATGTGGTTTGATGCACCTGAGTCAACATACCATACATCATTGCTTTCTTCTGCACTTGTCACAGAATTGTTCATGTGCTACACCATGAACAAATGCTCATTTCTGTCATCACCCTGTCTGCTAGAAGATGCATAATTCCCTTGTTGCAGTTTTCCATTCATGATGTCATTCTGCTTTTTATAGCAGTCTTTAGCCATATGACCCATTTTACCACAGTAGTAGCATTCAACATTACTGTTTGCATTTTGACCTCTTTGCCATCCACCACGACCTCTTTGGCTCCCCCTGCCTCTAGAGTTACCACGTCCTCCTCCATAGGACTGGTTTTCTTGAGTTTGCTGCATATTCTGATTTCTACCACGGCCTCCAAATCGGCCTCCTCTACCTCTGCCTCTACCTCTTCCAGCATTTGAGTAGAAGACAGCTTCTTTTGAAGTTCCTCCTGAAGAAGATGCACCACCATTTCTCTACTCCTCAGAAATTAGAAGAGCAATCAACTCCTCAAAATCAGAAAATCTTTCACGGACGGAAATGGATGTTTGGAACTTTGCATAATCCTTTCCTAGACCATTCAAGGTCACAGAAACTAAATCATCATCTTCCACTGGCGACCCAATGGAAGCAAGCGCATCTGCAATCTTCTTCACCTTCATGTGGTAGTCATTGATGCTCATACTTTCTCTTTGCACATTATGCAACTCTTGCTTGAGCTACATTTTCCTGGCTTGCATATTTGTGCTATACATTTTTGACAAAGTATCACATGCCTCCTTTGGCGTACTTGCATCTTGAATATGCACAATCATAGAGTCTGAAATGCTGATAGACAGCCACTACATAACTTTCCTGGCTCTCTCATGCCATGCTTTAAATGCCTGCATTTGCTGTTGATTGGGAACATCAAGAAGAACTGGTCCTTCTTCATTTCCTGCAACGAATTCCCAATATCCTTTTCCCATAAGAAAATTCATCATTTTGAACTTCCATGCTTGGAAGTTGTTCTTGTCAATCTTTTCAGTGACAATCTGTGAAAGAGAATCAGATGCCATTATAGAACACTGCAAAAAATTCTGTCACTGCAAAGAACACAGCTTCAGCCTCACAAGGGCAAATCTGCAAAACTGGACAAAAGTGGTATTTGACTACACAGTCACTTCCTAGTGATGATTTTGCATCAACAGGCAACATGAATGATTCTGTAACTCCCAATGTCTCTGGGCACAGGCATATGATGCAATTTCTACAATAACTTTTCACCAACCTGTAGAACAGTGGTCGCACAGCATAAAACAGGGCCTTTTCCTGAGTGCGTGCAAAAAACTTCCATCTCCAAAACAGGCCCCGAAATGGCCTCAAATCAAAAAAATAGAGCAACCAAGGGCTAAAGCCTTCTCCCGCAGCATATACTTCCCTCTTGCTACATCGTGAAGGGTGTCTCAATCTGAGACAATGCACTCTTGCACTTTCCGACTGTGCTACCTGCAGAGACTTGCTCCCAAAACAGAAAAATGAAAGCAACACTGGTCCTCTTACCAGAACACCGCGAACTTGGTTTGCTTTCTTGAGCTCCTTACCACGAACAAGGCTCTGATACCATATCAAGATTGTGGGAGAGAAGAAAGGAGTCTCACTTGTAGCTTTCTTGCTTGCACAATGGGGGAATACACACACAGGTGGAGGCTGAAAACAGTTTTCCTCTTCTTAGTTGTGTAAGCCAAAAAGAACTCAAGTACATAGAAATAGAAGAACCCTATATATGGGTCTCAAACCAAACTCAACTAACTAAGGTGGCATACTAACTGAGCCACGAACTAGAGTAGATAAGGATAGCTGTCATCTAGCTATTATTCATGGGCGGTGTACCAACCGCATCTACAGCTAACAAGTCGGTGACATAAATGCACAACGGTCACCCTGGCATATCACGAGTGGAGCTCGATATCTCAACAATGAGTGCCAAAAAATAATCAATGACAAAGGTACCTAGTTAAGTCCTTGTAATCCGACAAGTTTTACAAAAAACAAATATGAAAAATATGAAAAAACGTGTTAAACCCTCTAAGGAGGTGGTTCCATGTCATCTCTCTATGAGCACACTGCCAAGACCCATGGACCACTTATTGCTTCAAGCATCTCAAGCCGAGAGCTATGGCTGCCTCTCACATAGCCATGCACACTCTCTCATGCACAAGTGTAGTGAGCTTACCTTTGAATCCAATTGAGTTACCCCCTCCCACAAATTCATCGATAGCTCCACGATCTGAGATGTGCTTTCAAGCAACCTCCATCTCCAAGCTCCAAGCTTCAAGCTGCATAGGCACACATGCAAGGAAGGAGAAGAGAAGATAATGATGAAGAAAGGAGAAGAAGAGCTTCTCCACGATCTGTCACTTTCTCTCACACACATTCTCCGTCTCTCACACTCCTCTCCCTCTCTCATACACATGAATGAAGCAATAAGCAAGAAATAAGAAGAGAGCAAGTTTGGCCACACACCAAGAATGAGCTTCTTCATTCACTTTTTGACTTTTATACTGTAATATCCCCCGTGCCTTTCCCCATGAGAACCCCCCTAAAAAATTTTAATTTTAAATCAAAATATTTTTACTCTCCCTCTCTCTCCCCTTGCCGACTGCATGGCAGGGAGAGAGAGAGAGAGAGAGGGAGTAAAGGAAGTGAAGGGGGGGCATGCAGCCCCCCCAAGTGGAGGGTGGATGCTATGAACAGCCGTCTCCCCACCTTACCACCTCCCCTCCCACCTTATAAGGAAGCCCCCCCCTCCCCCCTAGTGGTCATCGCCTTCAGCAGCCCCTCCTTCCTCGTCATCAACAGCGCCTCTCCCCCCCCCTCGGTGGTCTCCAGTAGGCGTCGCCCCCTGGCCATGAAGAATAAGTAGGGAGAGATAGAAGGAGAGAAGAATAAGAAGAAGAAGAAGAAGAAGAAGAAGAAGAAGGGAGAGAAATAAGAAGAAGAAGAAGAAGAAGAAGAAGAAGAAGAAGAAGAAGAGGAGGAGGAGGAAGAGGGAGAGAGAGAAGGAGAAGAAGAAGAAGAAGAAGAAGAAGAAGAAGAAGAAGGGAGAGAAAGAAGAAGAAGAAGAAGAAGAAGAAGAAGAAGAAGAAGAAGAAGAAGAAGAAGAAGAAGAAGAAGAGGAGGAGGAAGAGGGAGAGAGAGAAGAAGAAGAAGAAGAAGAAGAAGAAGAAGAAGGGAGAGAGAGAAGAAGAAGAAGAAGAAGAGGAAGATAGAGAGAGAAGGAGAAGAAGAGAAGAAGTAGTAGTAGAGGAAGACGAGAGAGAGAGAGAAGAAGAAGAAGAAGAGAAGAAGAGATAAGAAGAAGAAGAAGAAGAAGAAGAGGAAGAGAGAGAGAGAAGGAGAAGAAGAGAAGAAGAAGTAGTAGAGGAAGAAGAGAGAGAGAGAGGAGAAGAAGAAGAAGAAGAAGAAGAAGAAGAAGAAGAAGAAGAAGAAGAGAAGAAGAAGAAGAAGAAGAAGAAGAAGAAGAAGAAGAAGAAGAAGAAAAGAGAGAGAGAGAGAGAGAGAGAAGAGAGAGGAGAGAGAGAGAGAGAGAGAGAAGCTTCTGGAAGCTTCTTCTCCCCCCTCCTTAAAGAGAGGTCACACACCCCTCTTGACATCTCCGAAAATACGTCCCTCCCCCTTCAATCTCTTCCTCCACTCAAGGAGAGGCGGAAAGAATTTTGCATAGGAGAGTGCGGGAATTCTATCTCTCATACACGGGTCTTCGAGTATGGCCCCGAAGCGTAGTTCCACAAAGATGGCTGGAAACCTTGCAAGCGTGGATGGAAGTTTGAAACAAGGTGGCACCGCAACCGCGAACGGTTCATCAGGTATCAATACCACTGGAATCACGGCATCACTCCAAACCTAGGTTGCTCTATTATTAAACCATAGATTATAATTATGTAGTGAAAACCATATTCACATGCATCACATTAATTGCGTAAATTCCTAGGTATGAACTTAGTTGTGATGTATGTAATAAACAAGATAATCTCCATTGTAAGATGACATCGTAATAGGTGAAATTGATTAGAAATTGCATCATAAATTACCAAAAATTCTTGCATAAATTATTGCATAAAGTACATTGTTCCTTGCACAAGTTCTTGCTTAAAATGCATTTCAAAGGACATTGAATGAAACAAAGTGCATGTCCAAGGTACATGTAATAAACTGCAGAAAATATTAAAGTGCGGTTAGACTCATACAATGATCGCATAAAGTTAGATCATTCAAGAAGGTTATAGATCGTGTAAATAATTACATAGAGGATAATGTTAAGATTGCATGCATAGAAAGTACCTTCGCATGTGTGGCATAAAATAACACATGGATTATATCAAAATTGTAATTATTGAAATGAAGGCATGGCATTACATTGCGTGCCTTAAAGTTGTTGGGAAAATTCAACTTTGTTTGTAATTTACCAAATGGGACAAAGATCTATGAATCCCATGACAAAGTCCTTGGTGACTTCAAGAGGGATAGGTAAAAGCTTAAGCGCCTATGAGTATTATTAAGAGGGCTTAAGAAGATTATACTTGAGACGGAGCAGGACTGTTCTAAACAGAACCATCTTGACCAACCATGGTCAAGGGGATAGACAATCTTGATCAATTAAGATCAAAGATAAAGGTACATAGGTACTTCAAGGGATCTAGGAGATAACCAGCAAGTTGACCAACCAAGGACAACGGGGTTGTCCATGATCTACTTTACAAGGAGACCTAAGGTAAGGACAATTAGGGTCGGTAGGTTACAAACCCTAACCCAAAGGAAAAGGGGAAACAAGCAACCTAGCTTGCCAAGCCCTTGGAATCTCACCAAGTTGTGAATGATCTAGGATTGAATGCTGGGAGCATTCGGGAAGAAGGAATCACACCTTAGCAGTTGGTCGTACAAACGACCTCTAAAATGATCATGATTGTACACTTAGATACATTGTTTGAACTTCTTTGCTCAAGGAACTAATTCAAGGAAAAACACTTAATGCTTCAAGTTAAAGCCTGGAGGGAGAGGCAGGTTCAATTATCTTCGATTGTTTGCCTTGCCCTATCCAAGGGGGTTGTTAGCCGTATCGGGTATATGGACCTAACCTGCCGCGAGAGGTCTCTCCGTGGGTACTGCTTGGAGAGGGAGGATGCTTGGGTGCCAGGGGAGGCTCTGGCTGTAACTTCCTTGCCTCCAGATCCCGCACAAGAGGTCGACGTGACTCGAGATGGGATCTCGAGACCCGTGTACTAGTCTACAGGCGGAACTTGGAGCAGGAATCTTGTTGATTTGCTGGGATAGCCTTCGTGCATGATACTTGATGTATTCCAGGACTATGATAAATAAAGATAAGATATTTGAAAAAGAAACTTGCTTGACATTGTTTTTTTGTGTGAGTGCCTAAGTTACGTGAAGGAACCTGTGTTTAAATTGATTAATTAAGGAAGCCCTGAGGAAAGTGCGGTGGAGATGACTTGGGTCCGTCCTATGGAAGGGTGGTCCCAGTTAGCTGAGAAATTTTCTCAAAAGATGTGATAATGAGACTATGAAAACCTAGCGTCAGTAGAGTTAGGATCCCGATTTATGCTGTTTTAGGGGAACAGAATGGGACTATGCCTTATGGGCATAGAGGTTGAGCTTTGCATCCCTCTCGTTTCCCATTCTCCATGAACCAAGTGTAGCATAAATTCGCTTCGACTCTGCTGTTCCTACTCAAAGTGGTTCATCTGGAGCTCGACGCTAGCTACTCCCTAGAGAATTTGTTGATAGGAAGGAAACCCTGATTTCAGGTGGGTTCTAAGTGGGAACGGCCGGACACTTTTGCTGGGGCAGAATCGGGAGGACCTAGATCGCAAACCCTGTGACATTCCTTGCGAGTGCCAGGCGGCGCTTTCTAGACTCTCTTCCCAATGGGATGCTAAGACGTGTCCCACGAGCGGACACGTTACATATACATGCCCTACATCCTTAGGTGGCCATCCCTTTTTGCACCAGCCTTTATTCATTTCTCCACTCTTTTTTCTCCTCCTTTCCTATTAGTATGGCCTTCACCCGTGCCTCTCATTCTTTAGGACTTGCACAAGAGAGAGCCCCACACCCTTTTACAAAATAAATTACAATGTGCATGGGTACTCTTGTTGCAAAAATATTAAGGCATACTTATTCTTGTGCACCTCCCTTTTACATTTAGAATTTTTTCTTATGCTTTCTGTCTTCAAATTCTCCTTAGTGCACTTTTTCCTTTTTCTACCTCTTGCCTTGGAACTATCTTTTCTACTTCTGATTTTTTGGATTTTCCATCTTGGTCTTTCGAGGGTTAACATTACCCTGTTCCTAGAGCTGAGTGCTAGTCCCATGACACTTGATGGTATGGGGACATAAGATGTTGAGGGTTGGTGTGTAATGGTTCTTGGAGTCTTTGGGGATGTTGGTCATATTGGAGATGCTTGTGGACTAGGTTTTAAGGTTGCTAATGTCAAATATAAATTGGTGGTTGAAGAAGGCCTTCATAGTTGTTGGCTTGCTGCACCGCTGCACAATGTACTTGAAAAGAAGAATAAGTGCACTTTCTAGGGGGTGTATCTACCTTACTGTGCAATGCACTGTGCAAGTGATGGTGGAATTAGGAGATGGGTCGTGAACCATAGGCAAAGCCTAAGGCGTTATCCCACACTTGAGGACCCAGTTCGTGTAAAGGGAGGTGATGTGTGTAACTTAGGGAGACATGCCTATCAAAATGCCCTATCCTTGATGTGTCCTAAGTTGTGAAGTGGGGGGGACTAGGGTGGTCCCTAGGTGTAGAGGTTGTGTCACTCACTTGCGGAAGTTACTATATGTATATCCTCTACATCACGTGCATTTAAGGCCTATTTATTAATATCCTTATCTGTGAAATTTTCTTGAATAAAACATAAACCTTTTCTATTCAATCATAAATGACCCCTTTGTATTACACCCTTCTGTGTCTAAAAAATTTATAAAAATGGTATATTAAAAATACCTTATTTTGAACCCACATGATGCACACATATATTCATGAGTAACTTACTTGAGGACACTCATAGAGTACAAATGAGAGATTTTATTTTTCTTTTATTTTTTAAACCTTTTCTTTTCTTTTCTTCTTCTTCTTCTTCTTCTTCTTCTTCTTCTTCTTCTTCTTCTTTTTTAAAAAAATTTACAAGGGAGCACATTAAGTGGCATCCCATTCATGGGCAGGGGTAGCTGTTGCGAGAAGGCTTGAGGATTTGCTTAGGAAAGCTCTACTTTGCATATAGCCCTTTAAGTTGATTCTTATATTGAGGGGTGTGGTGAAAAAAAATGGGTGGTTGCACCCATTAAACCTACTATCGCTCATATCTTCTAATAAGCTTATACAAAACACTAGCAAGAGCATAGCTCTCATCATGAGGCATGTCATTGCACAACTATCTATCCCTGCATTAATGTCAAAAAAGAGGGGCAATAACCGCTCTCCCTCTACAAAACATGATTTGTTTAAAGTAAGATTCTCAAAAGGCAGAGATAATTACAAGTGGCAATGAATGTAGGATTTGGGCAAGAAGCAAAGTCCTTGAGGAAGCTTGCTATGGATGGACAGAGGTCCCTCTCTGTGAAGGCTAATCATTCCTTTAGAGATGTGGCATTCACATTGTAGATCTTAGAAAAATCGTACCTACCATGCACTACTTGGTTGAAATCAACTCCAATTCTCCATGGATAGGGTATGTAGATAGGATTATTCCTCTCATATGGTAGTGTGCTACTACAGAATGCCATCCAGGCATCTAAGTTAGAGTCCCAGATGTTTCTTCACTACTTTGATTGTGCTTCATACCCCTCCACTTTCCTGGGTACCTCCATCATCTTGCCCTCCCAATAATCTACAAGCTCCCATTGCAACCTTGTGGGGTGTCTAATTCTCTCCTATGAGATGATGACCATTGCTTCCCTAGCCTTATTGAGAGCTTTATTACTTCCTCCATCACCCTTCGAGATAACACTATATCTAGCATTTGAGGAAAGGTGAAGGAAAATTCAAAGGGTCAGTTATGATTTTTCCATTGCTCCCATATTGCAAGTTCCTAGTTCCAGTTCACAGGATCGTAGCCTCTCCTTGAGGGATGGCCACATTATGAATTTGTTGTAGCTTGGCTTGGAGTTTTCTTTGTGCTAGCTCTACTTGTTCTCTCCGCTTGTGCCTCGTTTTCACCATTCTCTGAGGGGGTATGGCTTTCTCACCTTGCTCTTTTGTTTGTGCTTGTGCTTGTAGTGCAGGGCTTGGTTCATGCAGCTGCTCTTCCTCAACGTGGTCATGCTCAAAGTATGGCCCCTCTTCATGTATTGGCTCTCTCAACTCTTTAGGGGGAGGTTGTGCTCACTGCTCTAGCTTCCCAAACCCTAGCAATTCAATTTCTTGCATGGTTAATCTAGTAGACTTGATCAAATGAGCTCTTTGTTCCTCCACACCTAAGATAGTGCTAGGTTTAGTGCCTTGGCATGGAGTCCATGTTTAAGTGCTCTCCTTACCGACTCTAATTTCCTTTTGAGTTCATCAATTGTCTCTTCCTCTCTTCTCTCTGGGTGACATTCAGTACTATGTTCAAGAAGGATTTTTGCTACTCAAGCATCCCTGTCTCCATAGATTCAGCTTTGCTTTCTGCCATAATACATTTTCTCTCTAAATGTACTAGGAGGTAAGCTAAGTTTTTAATCATGCCCTCATTCTTAGCTTCCCATTCTTCTACCTTCCTTTTCATTTTCTCCAATCCTTGGTTATGGTATTGGGCTAGGGTAGTGATTACTTGCTCTTGCTCTCACCATAATGTATTCATTTGTTCCTTCTCTCGGTTCTAGCACTCTACCTTTTCCCTTAGGATGGCCTTCTCATGGACTGCTGCATGAAGCTGGTTATGCAGTTCTGCCATCTTTCTTCTTGCTTCTTGCTCACCTTGTGCCTTTGCCTCTTGTAGCTCTTTGGATAGCTGTTCTCTTTGTTACTTCAAGCTATTGACTTCTTTCTCAAGGTGTTGCCTGTCCTAAGATGCGAGAGCCCATTGTGTCTCTAGAGCAATGTGGCTTTCCATTTCTTTATCATACTAATCTTTTAGACTTTCTTCACCATACCTTGCCCTTAAGGCCTCTTCTAATGCCATCACTTCCCTAGTTATTATGGTCATCTGCCTCATTTCTTTTAGTTGGTAGGTTACAAAGGCATTCCTTTCTTTGTTTAGCTTGGCAAGTGTGGCCTTTCTTTCTTCATTCATCTTGTCATGTTGGCTTTGAAGTTCTTTTACCAGCTCATTGTACTCTTGTGTGTTACACATTGTTGAGGGTACTGAAGTTGTAGATATTCAAGGTAGGATACATTTAGCCCTAGCGCAATTTTGCATCTATCTATTGTTGGTGGCCTTTTGGTTCTTGCAACAAGTGAGCTCCTTTGCTTGGTGTAGGTGCAAGCTCTTGCACTTTGCTTACAAGATACTACACCCAAGCCATGACATTACTTTCATTGACTATCCCTTAGGTGGTTTCTTGCATTGGGGTGATTGTCAGGGTGACCATGACTAGTGGGGTGGGTGTAGGGAAGCCTTTCCCTTGTCTTCTACTGGTCTTTGTTTGGCCTCTTTTGTAATAGCACTTATGCTAGGCACATCCTCACGTGGTGCGGCGCTCATTATGGCAAACTCTTGAGATCGGGAGGGTTGCTCCACTAATCTTCTAATGGCAAGAGCTTATTGTTCCTCCTCCTCTTGTCTCTTTTTGCGCTTATCCTTGAGTTTCTTGGATTCTTCTTCCACTCTATAATTCTTTGCTTTCTTTGGTGGTGGACATGGTTCTCTTGATAGGAATCTTTAGCATGATTCTTCTTCTTTCTCCTTGGCTTGATGGTGCTGAGCCCCTCGTTCGCTGATCATCCTTTCACTTGAGGTTTCTTGCTACTGTGAGTGGCGTGGTTGGCTTCTCTCTTCTTAGCAGCTTGTTTTGTCTCCTCTCCTACTGAACTCTGTTGAATTCTTCCTTTCCCAAATTCCTTATTGAGAGTGAAGTGAGAGGGCTCACTAGAGTGGAAGAGCGATGCTCTTCTTGGGTCGATGATGGTTCAGGGGTCTCTTCTACTACTTCTTCTCTTTCCATCTCCCCCAAGTCTTCTTGGATTACAGTACCCCTCTGAACCCTATGGTTGATGCCTTGGATATTAGGTTTTTCCTCTATGACTACACTGTTGTAGCCAGAGACTCTCCTCCTATTTCCCTTATATCTATTGCTAGAACCTTTGCTAATGCTTGGATGATTGTCTTTCTTCGAACATATGC
The DNA here is from genome assembly GCF_053477565.2 of Lygodium microphyllum. Classification (NCBI taxonomy): domain Eukaryota; kingdom Viridiplantae; phylum Streptophyta; class Polypodiopsida; order Schizaeales; family Lygodiaceae; genus Lygodium; species Lygodium microphyllum. Next base: position 127,496 of record NW_028229586.1, on the reverse strand, counting down.
ATTGCAACTCACCTCATCCAATGCATTTGCTGCAAAGCTTTCAAGTAAGGACACTCCTATTCTATTCATAAGGGCATTATGTCTTTAACTTGAGAAGAGAGTGTGGATCATTTTGACTTGTAGTCTAATGGTGGGCTCGGGAGTACCAGCCAAACTGATTTCATCATTTGTGTAAACTTTCCTTTTATCAATTTCGAACATCCCATAGACATCTCTCTTCGGCCTCTTCTTGGGCTTGTCCACTAGCCCCAAGCTCTTCTTCACAATCTCGAGGCTAAGTTTGACTTCCACCTACCTAGTGACATCTCTCTGTCTAATTGTTACCGTGCCACTGTTCTTCTACACATTAAAAGTTTTAGAAATTTAGTGCATTTTCTATGATCTATGTCATGGCCCATCTTCTCCAGGTACTTAGCAAGATTGTACCATCTATTTTCCATCTGACTGCCTCTTCTGATGCCACCAGATCCTCCAAGTTATGGATACTACGATATTTCAATTGGTTAAAGACACGTGTCTTAGTGGCTAAGACATATTTGTTGTGCTCTTCCTTCAAGAATGGGAGCTTGTTGGTTCTATCGTGCTACCCTGCCATTTGGGTTCCTGTCACCACATAACAACCCATAATGAGTTCTCTTTGAAAGACATTTCTTGCATAAATGGTGAAGTGATTAGAAAGAAACACTAATTAGATGGTGAAATGCATAAACCATGAAATGAGAATTTTCACATCAATCAATCCATACATTCCATGCAAGAACTTCATGGATAATTTTTATATAACATGTCTCCATAGTCTCGTAGTCTCCTCGAAATAGCTTTTGTAAAACATGTCACACATCATCACGAGACTTAGACATTGTATTTCCAAGTGGTAATATATGATACTTTAGAAACTTGATAATGGAGTCAAAAAGATCAACGCAGTGTACATAGAATGTACCTGGATAACTCGGCCACACTCGTAGCGCTCCACCTATATTTTTCCTACACACTTAGGAGCGTAAGCAACGTCTTAAAGCGAGATTGTTGAGATATTAGAAATCACACCTAATGTAGCCTCTTTGTATGAGGCAGTTTAGGATGAAGACATGTAGGCTACAAGAATCCCATATGCACAGAAAGGAAAAACTATACCCATCCAACAACTATAAAGCATTGTACTTGACTACCACTTTTCATATGGAATGAATACATGATGATGCTTTTCTTTATTAGTTAGTGTCAATCTTATACTTGTTAGTCCTACACAAGATTGTATTTATGAGTCCAAGCTTCCATCTTGGAACCTATTTCACTTGTGTAACAGTTGTGGTCTTTAGTCAATGTCATCATGAGTTTAGTCTATGCTTACAAGCCTCCATAGCCATGCTCTAGATCCCACATATTTTAACAGAAATATTCGACACCCATCATATAATGGTATGGATTCTTCCTCTCTTAGCAGATCACATGACTCAGTATCCATGGGAATCAATGCATCGATCATTGCCTCCATCTCATGCTCCACGATTGGAGGAAGGTGCGAAAGGCTAACTGTCTCCTCTGGTATCGAGGGTGTCGACTGAGTTGTGCCTTCCAAGTGGTGGATTGGCTCAGGAACTCCATCCATTGCATGCCCATGAACTCTTCTAACTAGCTGCAATAGATGCATTCCTCCTTGGGATGAGGTGTCACCTCCATGTATAAATTTTATGGGCACTCTAATCTTTTTGTATATGATATTCAACTAGTTTGCAAATTTAAGCCATGATTGATACACTTTTTTACCGTTTGCTCGAATTTTGAGATCACTTGATCAATGATCTACAATTGGAACTCGCCAAAGCATCATAAATGTTCTATAGACAAGTGACACTTTTTTCTGATTTCTAGCTTGCATTGGGAGCAAGGACATGGGACACACTAATTAAGATACGCCTCGTAATCTTGGACATCATGACCATCATCATTTTCCATTTTGTCTACGTTATGAAAAACAACAGGTTTTTATTCTCTTTCTCTTTTTCTTTTTTCATTTGCCTCCCTTTCATCCTTCTTTGCTTCTCTCTCCCCCTCTCTTTCTATAAATGTTTCTTTATCCTCCCCATCTTCCCTCCCCTCTCACTTCTTCTCTCTTTTCCTTTCCCTCCCTTCTTTTCTCTATGTCTTTTTCTCATTTCCTCTCCACTCGCACTCGACACATCTCATTAAAATCAAAATCAAAGATAAAAAATAAAAAACTCATAAAATAAGACATTGAAAGACTCTCTGTCCCCACCTGGAGCTCCAAGAGGAACACCAAGGAAAAGGGAATTCTCTTGCAAGAAAATCTATCTTGTAACATCAACAAGCTTTTTTATTAGGGTTTATATGATCACCATGCACAACAAATCTTCATGCAACATCATGTAGATCTCCCATGGATTTGATAGAATCAACCATATTCTTCAACATCTTCACAAAATCCATCAATATAACAAAGAAAGCAAAGGAATACACCATCTTTGAATGGAAATACATCACATAGTATTCATCTTCAATGTCTTCATAGTCTTCTCTCTCAATTTCTCATATACAATTGCACTATTTTGATAGATTTGTCTATCTCTGACTCTCTCTCTCTCTCTCTCCATCAATGGTACATCATATCCTCACTACAATCACTCAATAATCACCCACAATAATCCTTCTTAGGTCGTGGATGCACCTCCCAAGAGGTATGTCTGATATGAAGAGGCACCAGAGCCACTACAGTGACTCTTCATAGCTCACCACTGTCACTTCACTCCAGTCTTTACTCGAGTCTTCAGCAGCTACTTTTTTGACTTCTTTTAGCTCTTTTGCACTTGTATTCACCTCTTTCCAAGGCTAGAAAACTTTTCCAAGATACACTCTCATCCAACAGAACACATACAGAATCATACAGAAGGTCTACAGAAGCTTATCAGAAGCTCATCAGAGAGTTACAGAAGGTCAACAGAAAGCATCAGAACCACATAACTCATACCAAAACCATTCCAAACCATCAAAAATCACTCAATAAGCTTTCAAACAATCTCAAACCCTATCAATCAATACTCCATCCCTCCATACAGAGAGAAAACAGAACAAAACAGAAGCTCAACAGAAGCTATCAGGACCAAACAGATCATATTAGAACATCATCAGAACTTCACATGTCTACTAATAAACATCATGAGATTAATAAAATCATTCCAACCTATCCAAAACACTCTCAAAACACTTCCAAACCAATCAATCATCTCATAAAATCAACCATTCAGCTCTCAAAAACAACAAAAATCAGCCAAAAAATAGGTCATTTCAACACTCAACATATCCCCACACTTAATAAGGAAGCGTCCTCGCGACCCAGGAAAAAGGGAATACAAGTTCATTCAAAAGCTCAACTTTAATCTTCAATAAATCTTCAAAAACAGTCCATCCAACCACGACCCCAACTTATAACCTGTATCTGATATAAAGAATACAACGAAAGGAAAACCCTTGATACATTAACACTTCTTATCAAACTGGAAATCACAACAAACTTGTAAAGGATATAAGAGGTTTCTTTTTCTTCTTCTGCAACATCTTCAACTATCCAACCAACAACACCATCACCACAATTCTCCAAAATGTAGCTCGCATGAAAGCAAATCGAATAGGCAACCACCATGATCTTATTACATAAATTAACCCACAACACAAACACTACACACAACACAATCATCTGAATGACTCCTCCAAAAAGAGAGATTTATCATTAAAAATCATCCACCATACATGGCAAAGGTATTAATGAAGATGATCCCTCTTGAAAGGTTGGTGATTTCGAAAATGATCCATGGACAAGGATTCATCTACAAATGTCTTGGGAGGATTCTGAAAAAACTGAAGGCAGCACATCCTTTCCAACAGGACAAGGTATCTGCTAGGCAAACAGAGGGCATGAAAGTACAAGACATCCAGTTGCTGGGAATCAATGCTCACATTGACATTCATGCACAACTTTGGAATAGGCTTTGAATCATTATGAGAATGCCTATGCATATACGCCAGGTACCAAGTAAAATGAGCAGTTAAGCGCATAGAAGGATCTGCAGACTAAGACTACTGCTGAGCAAAATGCAGATAATTCTGATAAGCCTGACTAGCACTTATCCATTCTCTTGGGATCAATGGCCAATTGATTTGAGGTCCAGTAAGGGAATCATTTGAACTCCAGCCTCGTCTTCGAAGAATCTTCTGATCAAAACCTGGATACCCACTAACCAACTGAGGAGGATTAGGAATAGAAGTGTTAGGATACGGAAGAGGGACTAATGAAAGAGGATGAAGCAATGGATAGGCAAAATCATAAAATGAAGAATGGATTAAAGATGGATTTGTTGAAAATTGAGGAGATTCTGTTAAGAAAGGCGTTAAAAGATAAGCATGAAAAGTTGATAGAATGTCAGGGGATGGGGAAGGACAAGGATCAGGAGGTAGAAAAACTCAATCTTCAATAAAAGAACAATGGGTAAAGATAGGAATTTGAGAAGATCCTTGAGGTTGGAAAAGAAGGGGTAAAATGACTTTTGGATTAGATTGAAAAAGGGAAATATAAGCATCATACCTATGAGCCATTTGTTGATAATGAGTTAGGCATGGTAAGGACGGACCTAAAGTTGATCTACGATGATAGGCTTCAAAGAAAGAAGTATCAAATGGGGGTTGATTGGAGAGATAGGCTAAAAGATCCACCCTCAGTTGGTTAGCGTTTTGGGCATGAGCTGAAGCTTTGACCTGACGTGATTCAAAATGACAGCATCAACCATAGTGTGCCATGAAAACTCAGGACACTCAGCCACCTTTGAAGAATATCCCTGGAACATCTCATCAATCCTCAACTCCAAATGTCGGATATACAAAGAAGCTTGCAATACCACATCTCCGACATACCAAGCCAGATCTTCATCATCTAGAATCAGTAAATCACCCCTCAAATACATATAGGACAGAAGCATCGTATCTAGAGTGACAAAGTCTTCAAAAACCATCCTCACTACTTCTATCAGCAAATCAGATGACCAGGCCCCACTCCATCCAATAGTAAGTTCGAGCATCCCATCTCTATGGGCTCTGAAAAGATTTGGCATCTGAAGGAATGCAAGCAAGCTGCTGCAAGACTGGGCAGGAATTATCACTGGAACTGGAGGAATAGGCACTGACTCAGCCACCCTCTTGAGGTGTTTTCTCTGAATGACAAGGGGAGGAGGAGAACCATCATCCTCAATTATCACATCATCATCTTCATTATGAGGCGGAGGAGGAACTTCTGGAGGATCAACTGGAGGTAAAGGAACTTCCTTTGCAGGGGCAGCATGTAGCAAGAAGACATAGAGGAAGGACCCAAATGTAACATTAGTCACATTTCCTCGAGTAGCTCGGATAAAATGGTGATCCATCTTGGGGAGGAGGCAGGTACTCCAATCAATAGTTATGCCTTTCAAAATCATTCGTGAAGCTATAAACAACTCCTTGGAAAGATAATGAGATGGAGATTTTGCAGGCATGAACCTGTCTTGAAGGAATTGGCATAGCTGTTTCCATATGGGATGGGAAATCATGGAAACACCCACTCCTGACATGGTAATGACCTTCTTCGGATCAAGAACATCTTGAGTCTGCTTCTGCAACAGCTTTAAAATATCATCATTGGTAAACAATTGTCTGGCAGCAGGGACAGACTCCCCACGATATGGCAGACCAAGAGCCTTGCCTAGACTCTTCGGTGTCAGAAGAACAGTAGTGCCACTGACTGGACCAGACCTCTTGCTGTAAGAGGTTAAAAACTCGTCACAAAGGGACGGATCATCTGGAACCAGTGGGAAAGAAAAGCTCACGAACTTGGACAAGCCTGCTTTAGCGACAACGTTCGAATCCAGTAACAAAGAATAATCATGGACAGCCAAAGGAACATACTGGATCGGGGGAGGAGTACGAGAGGGTGCCATTCAGATGGTTACACACACACACCATAAATACAGACAAACAAAGAGAATGCCTGCAAAGCAACAGACAAAAACCAAGGATAAGATATCAACCAAGGTGATAAAACGTGACTCGATCAACTATCCCCAAGCAAACCACAGCCTAGAAAAAAATCGGCATGACCTCTACACATATGCAACCGAAAGCTTCATGCTATGCAACATGCAAACACCCAAATCCCCGTATCAGGCAATAAAGGAAAAAAACTACACACCGTACCCTTAACCGTAACAAAGAAACTGAACCAAAACATAACAACAACCCACACATATCATGACCACAACTTTGATAATCAGGTTTGACCATGGAGACAACTCCGAAGACTTCACGTACCCATCCCACGAAACGAGTTCATTAAAAAGGGGAAATAAGTGTAGTGAGGGAAAATTAATTTAATGAAAGGTTAATTTTATGAATTATTAACAATGGGTGAATTTTTAATTAAGTGATAAAACTTAACAAGAAAACGGTGGTTCCTTCTTAAAATTTTAATTACAAATTATTAGGTTGAAGCGGTGCATTAATCCGAATCCCGGACTTCGATACCCATACTAGGTCTCTAAATGCAAATTCATTTATTAAAAATTAAGGTGATGTGGAGCACTTTTTTGCCAGCGCGTGCTTTTGTGACGACGGGTTCATTTTAATTAAAAATATTAAAGTAATTAAGCGCACATAGCGCGTGCTAAGTGAACGGCGGGTTGATTTTAATTTAAAAAAAGGTGTGTTTGGTGCGAGCGCGCGTGCCATGGTGGTATTTAGGATTCATGTTAAAAATTAAACGTGGATTTTGGGGTAGCGGAAAAAATAAAAATATAAAAGGAAAAATACCTGAAAGTGGGTGTATGTGTATGTAATGAATGCGCACTTCTCAATCCCAAAATGTAGGTCAGCAATCCAAAAAGAACCAAGGTATCTGGATTTTTCTAGAATTTTTAGTTTGTGTTTGGAATTAAAGAGGATTTTTCATGAATTTAAGCATTTAATGAAGTATTTTTACCATAAAATAATAATGGAATAAAATGGTACATCATTTTCAGCTTAGAAAATATTCCAAAAATAAGCAAAAAAGTTGATGAAATTTGCAGGAATTTTTCTGCAATTAAATTGGTATTTTTACCATTTTTAAGGAAATTTTTCTCATTTTGTGTATATTTTAAAAAGAATTTTTAATTTTAAAATGTTCTGAAATTTTTTTCTGACATTTTCAGTTTAGAAAAATATTGCAATTTACTACAGAAAGATTGGGAATTTTCAAGATTTTTCTGTAATTTATTTTGAATTTTAAGTATTTTTTAATGATTTTTTTAATTTTTAAATGTATTTTTAAGGTTTGCGGGTTTTGAAAATTAAAAATCTGGGAGCATACCCAGGAATGGACTGCGTGTCAGCTGCGTGTGAACAGCCGGCTGGTGCACACCACCGCATGGACCAGCGAACGCGCGTCCCTGCGCATGAATAGCCGCTATCCCGCACCCGCACACGAACAACCACACGCGCACAACTACGTGTTCGTGTGTCAGGGGGCTGAGAATAGGTGCTGCAATTGCTGCGGTTTTCGGTTGGTTGCTGCTGGTCTCTGCGGGTGGTCGTTGGGGAGGTCACGACCGGGGGGAACGGGGCGTAAGAGGGTGAGAAGGGGGGCTTAAGAAGGGGTTTCTGCGGGATGGGAGTGTGTCTCGCGGGGGGGGGGGGGGGGGGGAACAGGGGCTTGTGGGGGAAAGGTGTGTGTGGGGGTGGTGGGGTGGGATTGGGGGCTTGGGTGGGGGGATGGTGGGGTTGTGACTGGGGGGGGGGGGGGGGGGGGGGGGGGAGGGGGGCTTGGAGGGGGGTGGGTGTGGGATTGTTCCTGGGGGGGGGGAAGGGGGGCTTGGAGGGGGGTTGTTCCTTGGGGGGGGGGGGGGGGAAGGGGGGGAGGGGGGGGGGGAGGGGGGTTGGTGGGGCTGGGGAGGAAACAGGGTAGCCGACAGGGCGCCGAAGGGCGTGAAGGAGGCCCAGCGGGCGGCGGACAGGGCGCCGAAGGGCGGCGGGCGGCTTCCACAGGCGGCGCGCTTCCAGGACGGGGCAAGGGCGGCAGGATGTGACATCGGCGGCGGGGCGCGAGCACAACGGCAGGGCGTGACGTCAGGCGGTAGGGCAAGCGAATGGCGGGTGGGGTTGGCGTGAGGGAGGCCCACGAGGAGGGGTGGCGTGAGGGAGGCCCACGAGATGGAGATGGAGATGGAGAGGGAGATGGAGGGAGGTGGTTGGGGGGGAGGGTCGGGGAGAGAGAAAGGTGGGGGTGGGGGGGATAGGGGAGGGTGCCCGTGGGGTGGGTGGGGTTGGGGAGGGTACCCATGGGGGTGTGGGGGGGGGGGGGGGGGGGGGGGGGGTGCCCAGGGGGGTGGATGGGGTTGGGGAGGGTACCCATGGGGGGTGGGTGGGGTTGGAGAGGGTACCCATGGGGGGTGGGTGCCCATGGAGTGCTCGTGGGAGGAGGGTGCCCATGGGGAAAGGATACCCGCCAGAAAAGAAAGGCGTGCCCTCGTCCCGCGCGCGTGCGCGGAGCGGGATAAAAAAATTTACCGTGAAGGGATCGAAATAGTGCCGGGATGGCGGTACGGGGCACGCGGACGCGACCGGGCGTGTTGAGATGCATAAAATCGAAAACGAGCGCGTTCACGCACGGGACGAGTCGCACGAAACACGTAAAAATAAAGAAAAATTAATATCTCCCAATCCGGGCATCGAAACGAAATGTCATAAAAACAAAAATTGGGCAGGACAGTAGGGGGAAGACAGGGAAAAAACGAAAGGGGATTCTGGGGGAAAGACAAGGCGTTCACATGCAAAAACGTAAAAAACGGGTCCAAAAACACGAACGAAAATTAATATCGGAAGATCCGTGCATCCGAACGAGGTGCAGGAAAAAGGAAAAATGTGCAGAAAGACGTGCCCAACAATCCTATCACATCAAAACATGGTTCCGACTAGATAAGATGCGTTCACATGGAAAAAACCCAAAAAATAGACCCGAAAATGGAATCGAAAATTAATATTGGACGAACTGCTTGCCGGAATGACATGCAGTAAAAAAGAAAAATGTCCGCAAGAAGGGGTGGCACAGGGTTGTCATGTTAGAACGCAGTTCCGGGTGAAGTAGGAGGGGTTCACATGCAAAAAACACTAAAAATACACCCGAAAACACATTTAAAAATTAATAATTAAAAATCCAGAAGGCGAAATAGGATAGAGGAAAAAGGAAAAAGGTGGGGGAAGGCGCGGTGGACACGGCTGGCAAATCAAATTGGAATTCCGATGCAAATAGGACAGGTTCACATGGAAAAATATCAAAAAGACGCACAAAAAGTCTCGAGAAACCGCAAAATTAATATTGGATAAACTGTGCATCGGAAGGACACGGAGTAAAAAGGAAAAATGCCAGGGGAAAAGCTGTTGTCTGGGCTATGATGTCAGATCACAGTTTCGAAGCAAGCAAAGCGCGTTCACATGGAAAACCGGCTAATGTGTGCAAAATGCTTCAAAAATTAATAACTCGAAAACCGTGGACCGGAACAGGGGTGGGTAAAAAGGAAAAATGGTCAGTTCAAAGGGATGAACAGGGCTATAAGGTTGGATATGGATTTCGGTGAATGTAGGGTACGTGCACATGGCAGGACAGCAAAATCAGGGAATGAAGGAAAACTGCAAGGGAACAGCCCCGACGGTGGGTGAAAAATGAACGGGTGGGTGGGGAAGGGACCTCATCAGGGTAAAAGCAAGTCATGGCATAGAGGCATGAGCAGGTTGAGGCATATGCAGAGGGGTATGCAATGTAGACGCGCAGGGACGCGTCCCCGCACTTAAAACATCAACGGATAGGGTGAACCCAGCAACAGGGACCTAGGACCACACAACAGACCATCCACTAACGTCCTTACACTTAAAACATGAACATCACTGAGAAACAAAAGGTGTAGGGTTAGAAAAACTTGGCCCATATTGTAGAGAATCAAGGTTGATTGTCGATGGCACGTCCACTGTTGTTGTCAGCTGCAGGAGGTACCAAGGCATCTTCACAGCACACGTCCTTCATGGAAGGGACCACGCGGTAGCACCCAGGGAGGTAGCTGGTTGAAGGAATCGCAGGAAAGTCGCCGATGATGAGGAATGTTGCACTCAACTCACAATCACTCATATGGAATGAAAGAGCAATCACTCACCCCATGACTAATATCACTCGAGAAATAATGATTGAAACCCATATCTCACACCCGGTTTAGGAATCGACAAGGGGGATGGTGCAGAGGGAGTATGCCAGGGTGCACAATTGATGGTGCATTAGTGCGTCCAACCCATTTGGCATAAGTGCAAGGAGGAAGGCAAGGGAGCCTTACAGTGCAGTGTACAGAACAGGGTGACGTGTCTTGTGATGATGGCAGAAACCCACCCCGTGGGTGCATAAGGAAACGAGAACGTACCTGACTCCAAGTGTCGTAACGTCCCTCAATCTCACCTCTCGGTATAATTGATTGAAGAAACTCCAGTCACACTCAGCCCACCCTCTGTCTCACGCTCTGTTGATAGATACAGGAGGGCAACCATGTCCTGAAACCCATTGATGTAATCCTCACGGTCACTTGTGCAAAGGTTGTATGCCTTGTGCGCATTTGATGGTGCAACTGTGCATCCCGCCCTATGCCGGCATACGGTGCAAGAAGAAAGGCCAGGGAGCCTTATGGTGCAGTGCACAAGAACAAATCGTGCTTTGTGCATTGAGAGACCCATCCCGCGCGTGCAACACTTCATTCACACTGCTCACCTCTCATTTGATTTGAAGGGAAAAGACTGGTCTCTCACCCCACCCTCTATCTCACTCTCTGATAGATAGTTTACAGAGGGCAACCATACTCACTTCCCCATCCGGTTAGGATGAAATCTCACATCACTTGATTGTTTGTCGATGAAGATCGTTGTGTCTGTTGTTGAAGAGGCATACCCAGGGAGATAGCCATCAAATCTGGTACTTCAATTGGTTGTAGAAAAGATCGTCTGCGAAAGGGGGCAGACAGACTGAGGAAGTTGCAGAGCCAACGCACCAAGGGAGGTGGCTTCAAATTTCTTCTGGACCATTTTCGGCTGGTGAGGCAGTTATCCTGAACTACGGGGTGTTACCACCTTTTCCACAGCTAGCTTCCCGCCCAAGGGTGTTAAACACCTTTTCTTGGAACGAGGCCTGCTATGATAGGGAATTGCTTCCCTTTTCTCCCATAACAATTTGTTCTTCTTTTCTTTGGTTTGTTTTTTTTTTCTCTCTCTTTTTCTGGTTCTGTTGTTGTTTTTGTTTCTTTTTTCTCCTATTCCCGAGGGTGTCTCCACCTTTTCTCAAAGAATAGGTCGGCATGACAGGGACCTAAGTCCTTTTCTCCCATGATCAATCTGTATATATATATATATATATATATATATATATATATATATATATATATATATATATATTGTTTCGAATTAAGCAAGGGAATGGTGGAAATATGATTTGTCAGAACCCACCTTGCCACTGCCACTGGTGGAAAATAGAGGATAAGAGATCAGGGCTGGAAGGTGGGGCTGAGGGGACAGAGGGTTGCGTCCACCTCATCAGGAGTGGCTGAAGAACGGCTATCAGAAGTAGCATCATAAGAGTGACAGTGCCACGCCAATGGGGGAAAGGATCAGGTGACCATGATTGTGAAGATCCCCAAGGAGGGAAGTACTTCTTCAGGCGATATCCATTGATCAGGAAGGGATCATCAGAGGCATCAATGGTCTGCACTTGGACAGCCATTAGGGTTGACAGCAAGTACCTTATATGGGCCCATCCACCGCTGTTGAAGCTTGCCAGGAAACTTGCCAAATCCTGAATCATAGGCTAGGACCAAATCACCTTCTTTGAACTCCTTGTGCTTGATGAAGCTGTCATGGTAAGCCTTACGTTAAGCTTGCGTGGCTTCCATGCACTGTAGAGCCATCCTGCGAGTTTCGTCCAAACATTCCAAGTGCAGGAGACGGTGTTGCAGTGAATCATCGTCCCCCAAACGCTCTTTGATAGCCATTCGCAAAGAGGGCAATTCCAGTTCAACAGGGAAAACAGCTTCTGTACCATACACCAGCTGGAAGGGTGTCTGTCCTGTTCCTGCTTTATGGGAGGTTTTGTACACCCAGAGGGCCTCTATAAGTCGATCGTCCCAATCACGACGATGTGCGGCAATTGTTCTTATCAGGATTGAGCAGAGGATGCGATTGGTGACTTCGACTTGGCCGTTGGCTCTGGGGTAATAAGGAGTGGACTTGTGATGGCGGATCTTATACAGCTCTGTCAACTCTTCCATGACTTTATTAATGAAATGAGTGCCTCTGTCACTTACCAGCTCTAAGGGACTGCCAAAATGGGTGATGATATTCTCGTACATGAACAGGGCCACGCTGTTACCATCGTCCCGCTTTAGGGCTTCAGCTTCACACCACTTTGTGACATAATCCGTACATACCAAGATGTATCTATTCTGCTTCCTTCTGGTGGGAGGATCGATTGGGCCTACGAAGTCGATGCTCCACTTCTCAAACGGCTTCAAAGGAAGGATAGGTTGCAGTGGCATAGCACTTGTTTTGGTGGGTTTCCCCATTCGCTGATAAGCATCACATCGCTTGCAGTAATCATAGGCATCCTTATGAATGGTCGGCCACCAGTATCCTGCGAGCAGAGCCTTCCTGGCTGTGGCTTCTCCTGCAAAGTGGCCCCCACATGGCTTGTCATGGAAAGCCTTCAGAACAATCCCAATCTCATCTCCTGCAACACATCTTCTGAGCACTTCATCTTTGCCTTTCTTGTATAGTGCACCACCTAACAGGGTATAGGGGGTCGATTCTAACATAAGCTTCTTCCTTTCCTGACTAGAAATGCCAGGGGGGTACTGTTGGGTTGCCAACAGATTGGCAATGTTTGCATACCCTTCCTCGGCTTCAGAACATCTATGCTGACCAGGAATAGGGAAGCATCAGGGAGGTCTGGATCATCCTGCTCCTCGTCTGCAGTCTGCAGGATACGTGACAGATGATCAGCCAGAACATGGGAACGACCAGGCTTAGTAATCACCTCAAAGTCGAACTCCTGGAATAAGAGCAACCATCTCATCATGTGTCCTTTCACGTCTGCTTTGTTCATCAGGAAGGACAGGGCCTCATGATCCACATAAAATTTAAAGTGGGTAGATAGGAGGTAGTCGCGAAACTTTTCTAGGGCAAACACCATTGCCAAGCACTCCAACTTTGTCACTGTATAGTTCCGTTCTCTATCAGTGACTTTTCGGCTTGCATAATAGATGGGTTGATCTAATTTCGAGGGGCCCTTTTTGTTGAGATATCGAGCTCTACTCGTGATACGCCAGGGTGACCGTTGAGTACTTATGTCACCGACTTGTCAGTTGCAGACGTGGTTGGTACACCGCCGATGAATAATAGCTACATGATAGCTATCCTTATCTACTCTAGTTCGTGGCTCAGTTAGTATGCCACCTTAGTTAGTTGAGTTTGGTTTGAGACCCATACATAGGGTTCTTCTATTTCTTTGTACTAGAGTTCTTTTGGCTTACACAACTAAGAAGAGGAAAACTGTTTTCAGCCTCCACTCCTGCATTGTGCAAGCAAGAAAGCTTCAAGCGAGACTCCTTCCTTCTCTCCCACAATCTTGACATGGTATCAGAGCCTTGTTCGTGGTAAGGAGCTCAAGAAAGCAAGCCAAGCTCGCGGTGGTCTGGTAAGAGGAGCAGTGTTGCTTTCATTTCCTGTTTTGGGAGCAGATCTCTCCAGGTAGCACAGCCGGAAATTGCAGGAGTGCATTGTCTCGGGTTGAGACGCCCTTCGCGGTGAAGCAAGAGGGCAGTATATGCTGCGGGAGAGAGGTTTAGCTCTCGGCGACCCTGTTTTTTTGATTTGAGGCCATTTCGGGCCCTGTTTTGGAGGCGGAAGTTTTCTGCACGCACTCAGGAAAAGGCCCTGTTTTATGCTGTGCAGCCACTGTTCTACAGGTCGGTGAATAGTTACTGTAAAAATTGCATTGTATGCTTGTGCGCAGAGACATTGGGAGTTTCAGAATCATCCTTGGTTCCTGTTTATGCAAAATCGTCACTAGGAAGTGACTGTGTGGTCAATTACCACTTTCGCCAGTTTTGCAGATTTGCCCTTGTGAGGGTGAAGCTGTGTTTTTTGCAGTGACAGAATTTCTTGCAGTATTCTGTAATGGCGTCTGATTCTCTTTCACAGATTGTCACTGAAAAGCTTGACAAGAACAACTTCCAAGCATGGAAGTTTAGAATGACGAATTTCCTTATGGGAAAAGGATATTGGGAATTTGTTGCAGGAAATGAAGAAGAACCAGTTCTTCCTGATGTTCCCAATCAACAACAAATGCAGGCATTTAAAACATGGCATGAGAGAGCCAGGAAAGTTATGTATTGGCTGTCTATCAGTATTTCAGACTCTATGATTGTGCATATTCAGGATGCAAGTACGCCAAAGGAGGCATGGGATACTTTGTCAAAAATGTATAGCACAAATACGCAAGCCAGGAAAATGCAGCTCAAGCAAGAGTTGCATAATGTGCAAAGAGAAAGTATGAGCATCAACGACTACCACATGAAGGTGAAGAAGATTGCAGATGCACTTGCTTCCATTGGGTCGCCAGTGGAAGATGATGATTTAGTTTCCGTGACCTTGAATGGTCTAGGAAAGGATTATGCACAGTTTCGGACATCCATTTCAGTTCGTGAAAGATTTCCTGATTTTGAGGAGTTGATTGCTCTTCTAATTTCTGAGGAACAGAGAAATGGTGGTGCATCTTCTTCAGGAGGAACTTCAAAAGAAGCTGTCTTCTACTCAAATGCTGGAAGAGGTAGAGGTAGAGGTAGAGGAGGCCGATTTGGAGGCCGTGGCAGAAATCAGAATATGCAGCAAACTCAAGAAAACCAGTCCTATGGAGGAGGACGTGGTAACTCTAGAGGCAGGGGGAGCCAAAGAGGTCGTGGTGGATGGCAAAGAGGCCAAAATGCAAACAGTAATGTTGAATGCTACTATTGTGGTAAAATGGGTCATATGGCTAAAGACTGCTATAAAAAGCAGAATGACATCATGAATGGAAAACTGCAACAAGGGAATTATGCATCTTCTAGTAGACAGGGTGATGACAGAAATGAGCATTTGTTCATGGTGCAGCACATGAACAATTCTATGACAAGTGCAGAAGAAAGCAATGATGTATGGTATGTTGACTCAGGTGCATCAAACCACATGACAGGTCATGCAGAATGGATGGAGGATGCAAGGAAAATGGAAAAACCAGGATTTGTGGAGACTGGTGATGATACTGCACATCCTATTGTGCAGATTGGAAAAATTCCCTTGTCTATGCAGGGTGGGAAAAAGAAATACCTGTCCGATGTATTTCATGTCCCGAATATTACCAAGAATCTGGTTTCAGTTGGTCAAATGGTTGAACAGGGCTTGCAGGTCAGATTTAATCCTCATGGATGCTTTGTTGAGGATATGAAAAATAAAGGTCGCTTGATAGCAAAAGGAAAGAAGAATGGCAGAATGTTTACATTGGATGCAGACATGTCTGAATTGAGTGCAGCAATGTTTGCACATGGGACCGGTGTAGTTGCAGATATTGATATCTGGCATAAACGCATTGGTCATGTTAATGTACAGCGACTTAAATCAATGCAGGCCCAAAATATTGTTGCAGGATTGCCCAAATTCAAGGTTGCAGAAATGCATAAGGTATGTGAAGCCTGTCAGTTTGGAAAACAGGCAAGGAAACCATTTCCTAGACATGTTCAAGAGAGTGAGAAGCCATTGGAATTAATTCACTCTGATGTGTGGACAACTAAAGCTGCATCTCTTGGAGGCTGTCATTATTTTGTCACTTTTATTGATGACTATAGCAGAAAAGTTTGGGTGTATTTTATGAAAAAGAAAAGTGAAGTTTTTGGGCATTTCAAAACCCTTAAAGCTATGGCTGAAAAAGAAACAGGTCTGCAAATAAAATGCCTGAGGTCAGATGGAGGGGGAGAGTACCTCTCAAATGAGTTTGCAAAGTTCTTGCAGGAGCATGGCATAAAGCAGCAATATTCATGCAGTTATACCCCACAACAAAATGGAATTGCAGAAAGGAAAAACAGGCATATTGGAGAGGTATCTCGTGCCATGCTCAATGAAAAAGACTTGCCAGATTTTTATTGGGCTGAAGCAGTTGCTACAGCAGTCTACATAATGAACAGGACTCCCACTGCAGCAATACATGGAATGACTCCAGAGGAGAGGTATACTGGTAGGAAACCAGATATTTCTCATTTGAAAATTTTTGGTTGCATTGCCTATGTACATGTGCCAGATGAGCTGAGATCCAAGTTGGATCCAAAAGCTGAGAAGTGCATCTTTATTGGTTACTCTCTGCAGCAAAAAGGGTATAGATGCTATAACCCTTCTACTCGTAAGTTTACAGTGAGCAGAGATGTTGTTTTTGATGAGATGAGTAGCTGGTATAGACCAGTAAATGTGATTGATGATGAAGATGCACAAAATGGTAATGCTACACAGAATTCACAGCAGCAGTCACAAAATATTAGTGGACCTGGAGCGTCCTCTAGCAGTGGTTCACATTCTTCGCCATGGACAGGCAGATTGAGATCAGGAGAATCTTCTCAAAGCAATGCAGATAGTGGTATGCAGGTATCACGAAAAGGAAAAGAGAAGGTTGATCAGCCCATGTTTGATGTGAATGCAGGTCACTCTTATGTGGATGGTGAATCCAGTGGCTCAGAACAGAGCATTGATGATGAGTTGGGTATTCCTTCTATTGTTACACCTGGAGTAAGGAAGACCAGGGATGTTTTGAGAGCACCTGGGAGTGAACCTACTTTGCGCAGGTCTACAAGAGCTAGGTATCCTGTGGATAGGCTGAAATATGATGGATTTACAGCCATTCACTATGCATATATGGTCAAAGTGATACAGGAACCAGAACCCACATCTTTTGAGCAAGCCATGGGAAAAGAAAAATGGGAGAAAGCCATGGATGAAGAAATGGATGCCTTGGAAGCAAATGCTACATGGGAGTTAGTACCTTTGCCTAAAGGTAAGAATGCAATTGGCTGTAAGTGGGTTTATAAGGTGAAGCACAATGCTGATGGTTCTGTGAACAGATACAAGGCAAGATTAGTAGTCAAGGGGTATGCACAAACATATGGCATTGACTATGAAGAAACATTTAGTCCGGTTGCAAGGATGGCAACCGTAAGAGCAGTCATTGCTATGGGTGCATCAAAGGGATGGTCTTTACATCAGATGGATGTAAAGAATGCCTTCTTGCATGGTGATTTGCAAGAAGAGGTCTATATGGAGCAGCCACCAGGTTATGTGCATGCTGTTCATCCTGAGTTTGTTTGCAGGTTGAAGAAAGCCTTGTATGGCTTGAAGCAAGCACCTAGAGCATGGTCTGACAAGATAGGACAGTATCTTGTCACTATTGGCTTTCAGATTTCCAAGGCAGATTTCTCACTTTATGTGAGAAAAACAGAGAAAGGTATCATGCTACTTGTCATTTATGTTGATGATTTGATTATGACAGGTGACAGTGATGAAGATATCCTTCATGTGAAAATGCTATTGAAGCAGAAGTTTGAGATGAAGGATTTGGGAGAGCTGCGTTATTTCTTGGGCATTGAGGTGATTAGATCACCAAGTGGGATACAGCTCTTGCAGAGGCAGTATGGATTGGACATGCTGTCCAAATATGGGATGACAGGCTGTAAGCCTATTTCAGTTCCTTTGGAGCAAAATGTGAAGCTGAGCACAGATGCAGGTGAGCTTCTAGAAGACCCTACTATGTACAGACACATAGTAGGAAGTTTGATTTATATGACTATTACCAGGCCAGATTTGAGCTATGTTGTTGGATTGGTAAGTCAGTTTATGCAGGCTCCAAGGAAACCGCATTTGGATGCGGCTAGACGCATACTCAGGTATGTGAAGTCCACATTGCAGTATGGACTATTTTATGAGACTGGGGTTCAGATACAGTTGCATGGATACACTGATGCTGATTGGGCTGGTAGCATTTCTGATAGACGATCTACCAGTGGATATGTGTTCTCTTTCGGGAGTGCTGCAGTCACTTGGAGCAGCAAGAAACAGCCTACAGTTGCCTTGTCGAGCACTGAGGCGGAGTACAGGGGTGCAGCAATGGCTGCATGTGAGGTAGCTTGGTTGCATAAGCTACTTTATGATATGCATCAGTCTACAGATGGGCCAGTTGTCATTTATTGTGACAACATGAGTAGTATACACTTGGCAAATAACCCAGTTTATCATGCTAGAACAAAGCACATTGAGGTGCATTATCACTATGTGCGAGAGAGGGTTTTACTAGGTCTTATTGATCTAGTTTATGTCAGCACAGAGGATCAGGTAGCTGACATATTCACGAAGGCATTGGGCGCAGAGAAGCTGCGCAAGTTCAGAGACCTGCTTGGTGTGCAGGAATTGGGATTGAGCTCGAGGGGGAGTGTTGAGATATCGAGCTCTACTCGTGATACGCCAGGGTGACCGTTGAGTACTTATGTCACTGACTTGTCAGTTGCAGACGTGGTTGGTACACCGCCGATGAATAATAGCTACATGATAGCTATCCTTATCTACTCTAGTTCGTGGCTCAGTTAGTATGCCACCTTAGTTAGTTGAGTTTGGTTTGAGACCCATACATAGGGTTCTTCTATTTCTTTGTACTAGAGTTCTTTTGGCTTACACAACTAAGAAGAGGAAAACTGTTTTCAGCCTCCACCCTTGTGTGTCTTCCCCCATTGTGCAAGCAAGAAAGCTTCAAGCGAGACTCCTTCCTTCTCTCCCACAATCTTGACACTTTTGACATAGGACAGCACCTAGCCTGTCAACTGATGCATCAGTGTGTACATGGAACTCCTTCGTCCAGTCAGGAGGTTGTAGAATGGGTGCCTCAATCAGACACTGCTTCAGAGTGTTGAAGGCTTTGTCACATTCTTCTATCCAAATATCCTCTGCATCTTTCCTCAAAAGCTTGTGCAAGGAGGTTGCCTTTGTTGCAAAATGAGCTATGAACCTTCTATAGTAACCCACATGGCCTAGGAATCCCCTCAACTATTTGAGGTTGATGGGTGCTGTCAGAGCTGCAATCTTTTCGATCCCATACTCCCGGCATCGGTCAAAACATTGTTCCAGGTGTCCCCAGTATTCACGGATCAAACTATAGACACAGAAGTCATCCAAATATACCTCAATAAAGTCGTGCAGATGATTTTGGAATGCGGCCATCATGACTCGCTGGAAGGTAGCAGGGGCATTGCAGAGCCCAAATGGCATCACTCGGTAAGCGTAGGTCCCCCATTCTGTGGTGAAGGTTGTTTTGGAGTGGTCTTCTTCTGTTATCTGCACTTGGTTATATCCATTGAATCCATCTAGAAGGGAATAAAGCTCATGTCCTGCCACTGTATCTAACAGCTGGTCTGTAAAAGGGATAGGGAAGTGATCCTTTTTGGTCTCGGAATTCAATTTGCGGAAATCCACACATATACGAAGCTTGCCATTCTTCTTGGGTACAACCACGATGGGTGAGACCCATTCACTATTTGCCACTGGATAGATAAATTCGGCTTCCAAAAGCTTCAGCAGCTCTGCTTTCACCAATGTAGAATAATTTGGATTCATTCGCCTCTGTCGTTGCCGTACTGGCTTGGCATCAGGCTCCAAGTCAATATGATGCTGACATATTGTGGGATCAATTCCCTTTAGGTCTTTGTAGGACCACGCAAACACATCCAAATTCTCTTTCAACAAGTTGTACAAGGTTGACAACTCCTCTTCTGGTAGGCTGCTACCCACCTTCAAATGGCGTTCAGTGCCATCTGCATCCACAAAAGTTAACTGCCTTTCATCTTCTACTTCACGGATGAAGGTCCCACGGACTGCTTCTGGGTACAAATCCGACTCCTTCAAGAGAGTGGTGTCCTCATCTGATGTTCCACCAGAACCAACTTCCTCTTTTGGTGGAGACTTAGGGTGCTCCTTGAGATGTTGAAATGGGATTAGAGCCATTTCGGGTTTGGTTTCAAGATTAGTTATCTCTTGGCTTGAAGACTCATCTTCTGATGACACGTCCAGGAACGTCACATAACAGGGACCCTCTGATGCCTATTGGAATCGTGAGACTGGTGCTTGTTGGCACGGTGCATCATCATCATCTTTCTTTGGCAAGGATGGTTGAGGATGGCAAGAGCCAGTGCTGAAAGACGGCTTGGTCTGCTTTAACCAATTCTTATAAAGATTTTGCATATGAGAAAATCCATTTACCAGACCAAATAGTACCATCGCCATTCTGTCCCACAGCATGAGCTCGTCTGCTTCTGATGCTTCTAGATCTTCTTCTTTATATGTATCCTCTTCGTGTGGGATAGACTCTTCCATCTCGCTTTCATAACCTTCTTCTTCAATATTATCTCCATCCTCTTCTGTCTCTGTCTCTGTCTCTGTCTCTGTCGCTGTCTCTGGCTCTGGCTCTGTCTCTGTAGGAGCTCTGTAAGAGAAGAACAGGTTCGCTGTTTCATCTCCTGCCTCTATCTCTGGCTATGCTATGGCCATGTAACAGGGAGAGCAGTACATCCATGCTTCTATCTCACTGTCAGAAGTGATTTCGGAAATCGTTCCTGGTTCAGGCAGGAAGTATTCACCCATTGATAATGGCTTTGCATCGTTTGGGAGTCGGCTTACAGTATCCACTGTTAAGGAACGTGCCACTATTTTCTTGGGAAGGATCTGTTTGACAGCATCTTCATCTGCTGATGTTCCATCTGGAGCCTCATTAGGGGAGTCAGAAGATAATTCCAAGGAGGTGGATCCATGTCCTTTTTGAGCACCATATAGCTTCAGCACCACTTTGTTGGGTCCTCTACCCAAGGTCAAGGTTCCTTTGAACCAATCTGTCCTTGCTCTGGCTTCAAAAAGCCATGGTCTGCCCAGTAACAGAGGGTAGGATGTACCATAAGAGTTTGGCTTCACCACCAGATAGGTTAGCCAATAATCTTTTTCAGCCACTGTAGTCTTCACATATGGAAGAATGCCCAAAGGCTTGATTCTGCTCTGATCCGCCAGTCTGATGAGCCATTGGGTTGGTTGCACACCTTGTAGGCCTAGATCCTTCATTGTCACATCCGTCATAATGTTCACTGATGAACCACCATCAATCAGTGCATTTGCAATGAAGCAGCATTCTATCCACACACCAGTCTCTGGGGTACCCGGATCTAGGAAGGCGTTAGCCACGTCCACTTCTTTTACAGGCTCTGGAGCTTTGTTGGACTTTGTTGCTGTTGAGGGAGCAATTCTTAATCCACTCTTCTTGTCAGTATACCTTTGAACCTTTTTCGGCAACTGGGAGATAACATCAATAATTATTGGAATGTGAGGTTTGGTTTAAAGGTATCTAGATCTCTGACCAGATCATATTCCTTAATAGGATCCACTGGCTTCTCTAACCGGTTAGAGAATGGGGCAACACCCATTTTCATTTTTCTTTTTCTTCCAACAGGGGCATCATGGGGACTTCTTCTGCCACTTGTGGCACTTCCTCCTCTTCTATCTCCTGGACCTCTGGTCCTATCTCTGGAACTGTCTCTGTGGCACTGTGGTGCTCTGTACGGCACTGTCACGCTCTGTTCTGTTTTGTTCTTCTGGTGGAAGATTGAACTTCACTGTTCTGGCAGGAGGATTATTTTCTTTCTGGATAGGTGGTTCTTTCTTCTTTACACGCGTGATGGCAGCAACTTCCAATTCCACTAAATTGGAGGTATGCTCTTGGGCCTTGGCCGGATTATCAGTAGCACTATTTTTCACTGGGGCTGGGCTTGGACAATCTTTTGCAGTGTGGCCTTCTCCTTTGCATCGACTGCATAAGGGCTTGTAATCCACTGACCTTCTGGGATTTGGACAATTTGGTGAAATGTGTCCCTTTTCTCCGCATCTATAACACTCCACTTCTGATCTCTGACCACCGCCAGACTGTCTTCCTCTGTAACTTTGTGAGGGAAACCTCCTTGGACCAAAATTAGGACCAAACTCTCTAGGCTTGGGTCCAATATCCTGTGTTGTCATTTTGGATTCCAGCAAGTTGAATCTTGCATCTTCTTCCTTCCTTCTCCTATCATGCATGTCCTTCAGAGAGCAAATATCCTCTGTATGGTTCTTCTGCAAACAGTAGGAACAGAAAGCTCCAGGAATGGTTGGTTTTTGTGTACATTCAGTGGCTAAATGGCGTGCTTGATGACACTTTTCACACCAAGTATTTGACCGCATCACATCTCTTCTTGCTCCTGCCACATTGGATATGCTAGTGGTATTCACTTTCAGCGTCTGTAGCTGCTCTGTAATCACATCCATCAACTCCTTTTTGATATTTGCAACTGAGTTGGATAAATAATCCTTCAAGCTTTCTCCTCCTGAGGTACTAGCAGTAGGGTTTTGAGGAGTCTCTATAATCACTGCATAAAAAGGTTGGGCTGGTGCAGAGGGATCTCTGTTCTGATTCTGATTCAGAGCTCCTGTTTGAACTGTTGGCTGTTGGCTCCAGTTGGTAGGGTTCCACTGTTCTGCTGATTTGGCATTGGGGAAATTGGTTGGGACCATTGTTGTTGTGGTTGAACCATCATTTGAGGTATTATTGTGGCCACTGTGGATTTGGTGCACTGTACTGTGATACTAGGGGCATCTATTGGTAGGGGTAGAGGACAGTCCCTGGGATTGCATTTGATGGGTACATCATTCCTGGCATTAGAGGAGGTAGGACTCCTCTTCCTGGATTCATCGCCAATCTAGCTTCCACTTCATCGTACAGTCTTGCACCTTCTGTTGCAGCTTGTAGTGGGCTGGTCTTTGCAGCTCCACAAACTTACGGACTTCTGGTTGTAATCCTCTGAGAAACACTCCCTTCTGAATGCCATCATCTAGATTATGGTTAGTCCATCTCTTCAGGATGGACTCCATTCGTGAGACATAAGCTTCTACTCTTTCTCCAGAGGACTGACTTAAATTCATAAATTCCTCTCGCATCCGCTCTTCAAAACCTTCACGCCTGAATTTAGTGAGGAAGGCCAACTTCAAGTCGTCCCATGTGCCAAAAGTTCTTGCTGCTTGTCTCTCATACCACTAAGACGCCGCGCCCTTGAAAGTGGTGGGGAATATTGCTAACCAATGCTTAGGGGTTCTGGCATTGTTAGCCACACATGCTACCATAAACTCTGCTACATGAAGATCGGGGTCTTCATTGTACTCTCCCTTAAAAACTGGCAATGGAACTACATTTGCTGACTGTCATGAATATTTCCAGGACGGATCTGGCT